>NC_048420.1:18656537-18686470 GCF_013103735.1 Etheostoma cragini | reverse complement strand
CAAGGAATATGCAGGTTATTTAAAAAAAGTTCAGCCAATGTATTGACAGGTTTGTTTTGACACTTGCTTCTCGTTGCAACTGGAAAACATTATATTTTGTACTTCCCTTTTGATGCATGAGCACCAAACCAGACTTTGACATCTCGTGTCAAAGTCCATAGCCTCCATGTCAGAGCATGAGTCAGCAACATTAGAGGTCTTAGCCGCCACATCTTAGCCCACAGGATGAGTTAGACTGAAAAGGTGTCTACTCTTTGCCCACCAGCGGGTCCATGTGCCTGCTTTTTACTGTAATGGCGACATGGCCAAATATTTGTTATGTATCAATGGGTATCGGCTCAAAGTATTTTTTTTAAAGAATTCAAGCAATGCTTAAGATGAGAAGAACCGGTTACTTGTCAAGCAGTCTACTGACCACTCTAGACTGTGTAACACAGGTTATTTTTGAGAGCCCTTTCAAGGCTCCTAAAATGGTTAAACGTTGATATAGAAAACTAAAGTTAAAACCAAGTGAAAGTAGCGTTTATTTTATTTTTTTTAGGATAAAAGACAACAGTCTTTGCAGTCAGGGTGTTTTTCAAAGTGCTGAAAAAAATGGTTTTGTCTAGGTGTCAGACTCTTATTACCTCAGGGCTGTAGGTGTTTGGAATACTGTGTGTGTCTGTGTCTCTGTGTGTCTGTGTCTCTGTGTGTGCTTGTGTGTGTCTGTGTGCATGTGTTACAGGAGAGTGTCTTTTTAAGCCGACAAGCTTAAAGCATGGGTAACTTTATTATCAGCAAATCCTTTAAAAATGAGGCGGTAATGCAGCTCACCATATGTTGCTACAGATGTTGATATTGCATTATAGATTAAGATAAATGTGCTGATGATGGCTTTTATGTACCCCTGCCGCATACTTCTGAATTTGAAATGGCCAATCTTACTCCCGACTGCTCCAAGACATGAATTTGACTAGTGAACTGTGGCTCTTTGATTGCTATACCAACTTTTGAACAGGAAGTACTTGCCGATGCCTCACTGTAACTACGGATATTTTTTCAGCGGTGGATATATGCAGATCTTGTACTCAAGTGAAAGTAGTAGTACTACAACATAACTGCAACTGAAGAATAGTTTTATAAGTGATTAATCTGATGAATATTCTCTTTAATAATCACTTCATATTCTTTATCTATGAAATGGAAAATTATACAAACATCTCAATTTACAGCTATACTGCAAGGATCATAAAGTATAACACCCTCACATATATGAATGGCCTAAAGATGACAAAAAACAAATAATGTGAATAGTGTCAGATTAACAGTTTGGCTGACCATCCAATTAACTGTTTCTGCTCTACTTCTGTTACAAGAATGTTTTGGTGTTTTGGGCTATTAGTTGGACAAAACAAAAGATTTAGTCTCTGGGAAATTGTTATGTGAGTTTGAAAACAAAGTTCTGACTCTATTGAATAACCTATTAAATGAACAATCCTCTCAATTTAAATGAATTATTCATTAAACATTTGTTGCAGCCTTGGATTATGAACTGGGTACAATGTAAGTAAAAGTATAGATGAAACGATGAACAAGATGTACTTAATTATCAAAAATAAAGATACTCAAAATTTTGTTTCCGAAAACATAGTGAAGTTTGAGTAGCATAACACAGAAACTACTCCCTCAAATAAAGTACCTCAAATTTGTACTCAAAGTCAGTAATAGAGTAATTGTAGTTGTGTTCTACCACTGATATTGTGGTAAGATCACTTCTAATAGAAACAATAAATACTTGAATGAAAAATGTTCAGGTCAACTCATCTCCTTCTCCTTCTCTGTGCTGTGTGTCTTTTATTTAAGCAACTGAAGTAGCATTGCACAACGCTTTCTCAGAGCTGCATGCCACTGTATTTTTTTGTGTAGCTGCCCGTTGTGCTAAAAACACAGTCGAAGCTTGCGCTTGCTCCCTGTCCATGGTGCTGAAAGGAAAACACAAACTGTAGACCACAGAGCCACCATTGAGAGCTTACTGAGGGAACTCTGTGTCTCTTGGCTTGTTCTGAAAGCTCTGTGGTGCTCTGTCGTGATTTGTTTGTGGCGTCTGGTATTTTTTACTGCTGAAGCCAGAGGATGATGGAAAGCTCTTTGTCCTGCTTAAGTCCTCAGCAGATGGCATTAATGCACTTATCAAAGGATGCGTTCACCTTCACCAGATTTTGACAGGCCTGCCTCGGTGTTAATGGCGTACTTTCATTATTCCAAATATTACATGTCATGTTGCACTTACATTGTTAGACTTGTAAACTGAAGACCACTCTTTCTTTATTAGTTAGTCTTTAACATGCTTTGTTGACATGCACTCATGGCACACTATTGACAAACTTATTTACACTGACAAGATAAAATAAATACAAACAGGCTCCATAATCCTTTCTAAATTGACCTAAAGTGCTTCTCTGTTTGTTTTTTCCTCTTTATTTCTTGCAGTGGTGCTGCTGAATTCTAAAGAGACTCAGGCAGAGCTGGGATGGACATCTTATCCCCCCAATGGAGTAAGTGCGCTTACTTGCCTTTTTTATTATTGTCTGTATTTCTCTTTATTTGTTTGCACACGTGCTTGTTCCCTCGCTCGGCTCCACAACACAGCTGCATGCTTAACATCTGGCCCAGACCACCTCCTTTCATCTTCCTGTTCTGTTCATGCTGTTTCTACTCCTCACACTAATCATTCCTTTTTCTTTCTCACGCGGTCTCTTCTCTCACAGTCCAGAGCTCATCATTATCATTAATCAATGGTTCTTATGCAGGTTTGGATACTGCAGTGCCCAAACCCAGACACAGATATGCTGCCACAGAATAATGGCCCCCTCCGTTTCAATCGATTTGGCTTGTAAAAACCTTAGCATTAAGTTATGCAAGACAAAGGCCAGAGCCCTTTTTAAAGAATTTACCGCTGCCAAAGCAGTTTGTCGCCCACTTCCAAACCTGGACGTTGGCCTTTTTTAATGTGCAACTAACCCAAGGTGTCTATTATATAAACAGCAGTGTACACATACTGTTTACTGTAGATTGTGTTGAGTCACTGGCAGCTTGAGGTGGCTGATGAATCACATGCAAACCTAATCGGATAGATTCACGTTCTTGTTTGACTCAACTACCGTCACCGATAGCACACAGAGAGAACACATTGCATCCACTTTGATTTAGTCACCTTGGCAGTAGTGCCGTTTATCACATGACTATCACATATCATCTATTTTTACTGTCTGCTTTGTGTGTTCGCATTTGTATGTGAGGCAGCGTGAAAGCTCCACATTTGGTGCTCAGTTGACTTTTAATTTTTTGTCAAGTCCGACTCACCATCAATGTTTCAAATTATGACATGGAGTTGTAATCATCATCCAATGTAGTAAATAGAAGGGGTTTTCTCACTTGCTTTATACTGCAAATTTTCTTAAAAAGGAAATAGAAAATACTAAATCTTTTATTATAGGACATACTAAGTGACTGTATACTGTAATAATTATGAAAATAAAACTCACAAGTAAGGAAAGACATAAACATAAAGCTGGGAAGAGGAATACTCTAAAGTCATACTACCTTCCCTTGACTAACGGTGGAGATGAAAAGAAACCGTCTGGAAAAGCCACCAAGGTCTGGCCCATTCTTTCAGCTAACACCACCCTAGGCTGATTTAAGGACTGAGGTAGTGCAGTTTGTCATTTTCTCTGTGACGTTCATAAAGAATCTGAGTGCAAATGCTTTTTTCGATACCCACACACACATTCATTAGATTATGTCATCAGACTTCTTATCTGCACTTACTGTATTCTTTCTTTCTCTGACTTTTGACTTTCCTTTTCATTATCTGTATTGTCTCCCGCCCACCTCACTTTACTTTGTTTTCTGTCTTTTCACTCCCTCATATTATCACTTCACTCCTGTTTTTTTCTTCTGTTGTTTTAACCGTACTTTCCCCTTCTTCTATTCCTGTTTTTCTCCTTCTTTCCTCTCATCCTCTTCACTATACCTCCACCTCCAATCCTCTTTTTGTCCCTCTCTCCTTCCTTTTCCCCTCCCTACCTGCCTCCATCTTTCCAGTGGGAGGAGATAAGTGGTGTAGATGAGAAGTACAAGCCTATCCGGACGTACCAGGTGTGCAACGTAATGGAGCCCACGCAGCAGAACAACTGGCTGCAGACAGGCTGGGTGGCGCGCCGAGGTGGCCAGCGCATTTTTGTGGAGCTCCAGTTCACGCTGCGCGACTGCAACAGCATCCCCGGTGTGGCGGGCACGTGCAAGGAGACCTTCAACCTCCTCTACGTTGAGTCGGACAGGGACCTCGGGGGTGTGACACGAGAGGACCGCTACACCAAGATTGACACCATTGCTGCAGATGAGAGCTTCACACAGGGTGACCTGGGTGAAAGAAAGATGAAACTGAACACAGAGGTGCGTGAGATTGGCCACCTCAACCGCAAGGGCTTCCACCTGGCTTTCCAGGACGTCGGCGCCTGCGTGGCCCTAGTGGCCGTGCGAGTGTACTACAAACGCTGCCTTGCAACTGTGCAGAACCTGGCAGTGTTCTCCGACACAGTAGCTGAGGCGGCCTTCGCCACGCTGGTAGAGGTGCGTGGCACCTGCGTCAACAATTCTGAGGTTGACGCTGACAGCCCTCCCCGGATGCATTGCAGCGCCGAGGGAGAATGGCTGGTACCCATTGGGAAGTGCAGCTGCAGCGCCGGTTACGAGGAGGGACACAGCAGCTGTGAAGGTAGGAAACAAATAGACAGTGGGATGCATGGGAAGATGAAAGAGGCCAGAAAACAAAGAGGGAAGGGAAGGAACAGGAAAGGGATTTTGTGAGGAAAGGAGAACTAAAACAAGGCAAAGAAATGTATGTAAAGCAGATGTGAAGGTAGGATTAGAAGGGAGGGAATTTGATTTGACTACTTAAAGTACTCTTGTCTTCCAGTTGTTTGCCAGAATAACTGTGAACAATGTCTCTGGTATGAGAAAGAAACTAAGAAAGAACATTGCAAAAATATCCAGCTGTTAAATCAACTTCTGGGTATTTTTGAGCCCTTAAAGTTGCATTTTTCTTGAAACATTTACAAAAATGATTAAGATGTACACCTGTATTCCGTACAATTCAACTTGGTTTAAGCACAATGTAGAAATGAGGGGTCTGGTAAGCTCACTTCTTTCTAAATCCACACAGCAAGATTTTTTAGGTTTTCAAATAATAGACAAGAATGAATTATTAAGAAGTAGACTTTTGCTGTGAAATAGAAGAGAGGGAGACAGGTGAGCAAAGGAGGGAGAGCCGAGGATGGCTTTGTGTTGAGAGATTAGAAAAACAGGACGAGAGAGGGGAATGGTTGATCCATGTGAAAAGAGAGTTGTGAAGATACGAAGATACTGTAAGAGTGAAGGAGAATAGCAGATATAATTGCATGTGGGCAAGGAACAAGAGGAGAAATCAAGAAGAAAGCACTCTTTACAAGCATTGAGACAAGTAGAGGGATACAGAGTGGACATTGTTTTTCCAACAGAAGATGAAGACAACAGAAGTACAGAAAAGCCTTCCGCACTCCATTTCAATCCATGTCTGCTTTTGTTTAACACTGACATGACATCAATGCTCAGGGCCTCGATTTGTCTGTGATGTTAACCTGGTTCGTACGACAAAAGAATGTCAGCAGACATGTCAACATGTGAGACATGGTATGTGACCGGTAAGGCTGTACTGTGTGTGTGTGTGTGTGTGTGTGTGTGTTTGTGTGTGTGTGTGTGTTGGTCTGTGTGTGTGTGTGTGTTGGTCTGTGTGTGTGTGTGTGTGTGTGTGTGTGTGTGTGTGTGTTGGTCTGTGTGAGACTGAGTATGTGTGAAAGTGAGTATGTGTGAGAGAGTGAGTGTGAACAAAGTGACTAATGTACTCTTTCTTCAGATGGCTGTGCCCTATTGAGTTGTGGTCTGAATGGCCTACACACATACTTACATGAAGCATTGTCGGTGGGTGGTGTGGGGTGTTGAACTCTGACGTAAACACAAGGACAGTATTGGAATCTTTTTTTCACAACCCATTGCTCATACAACAGCAGCAGTTTGATCGCCTGACTGTTGCTGTTAGCTTTCACACCCCATCTTGCATTGTTGTACAATGAGATGTGGGTGTTGTAGTCACTGGACAGCAGGCTATGTGCATCGTAATGGAGGGGTAATTTAGCAGAGGTGCCGAAGTGTTGAGTTGCTGTTATGGTTGATGGTGTCAATTTATTGCTATTATTGGAAATCACCTCCTTCTGCTTCTTTCCAATGGTGTTTTTCTATGAGTGTGATTACCTTACAGGTTATATTTTTTGATTCAAGTTAAGACCTTGATAGTTTATTTTTTTTAATCTTGAGCTCATTGTGCCAATAAACATTAAAGACAACTAAACTACATAAATACAGACAGAAAGGAACTAACAGAATTGTTTTAACTATTGATGCTTTTGAGTTAACACACTAACAAATGCAAATTATTATAAGCGAGAAGACAAGCAGGGTAAGACACAGAGTGAAATAGAGGCAAATGTTAAGCCTTTGTGTGTTATAAACTAAATCATTAAGTACCTTTCTGACATTTGATGATGTTTGAGATATCACTTCTAATGATGATTGTGGATACATGTGATGAAATACGATTGCCGCGTTGATTGCCAACTGCTCTTGCTTTGTTAGAGAATATCAAACGATATTGCACAAAAACATAGAATTGCACCTTTTGTGTGAGTAGTGAAGCAGGCAGAAGTACTGATATAAAAATGGGGGATTCGGGCCGTGTCTGTATCCATTTATGTATCCTGTGGGAGTGGAAATGAGGCTTATTCCTTGTGCGCCTAGTTTCACAAAGATTGAGATTTGTCAAACAGCACCACAGGGCTGCTCAATTATGGAAATAATCATCAATCACGATTATTTTGTTCAATATTGAAATCACGATTATTTTACACAATTACTCATTTTGGAAACGCTTTTGGAAAGACTTAATTATTGAATTTAAAAAAAAGTAACAGTGAAACAGATAAACAAATCAACAGTGAAAACATCTTGAACTGTGAAATTTTACTCTTATACTATTCCATTATTTTTTTCTCTCAAATCAGAACACAGGACAAAATAAGAGTTGACTTGCAAAGCGTGATGTGCAAAATAATTGTTTTTCTCGATTACTCAAAACAGTTTTTTGGGATTGTTAGCTCAGCCCTACCACCCTTACACACATCATTAAATGCAAAAAAATGCATACACATTTGTTTGCCTTTGTAGAAAATGTTGTGCATCTGGATGGAGACGTTAGAGTAGAAACTGAGATTGCATGACTATGATGTTTTGAGAAAAAGAACACAGGCAACAAACAGGCAGGTGGGTTGGGGGGAAAAAACAGACGGACAAAAGCAAACGTATAAAGAACAAGACAAAGACCAAGTTGTGTTCACACTGCCTTTGTCTTTTTAACATCGGGCATAGCTGTTACAACATGCTGCTTCATGCTGTTTTATGTAGTTTTGCATGTTGTCTGAGGAACACATAAGCTTAACAAAAAATGCAGAAAGTACTAAGTATTAGTAGAAAGGTTGGTAGAATCAACTACACTGATCATAAGTCATGCAGGATGTTTTCTGTGTTGCAGAATTTCTGATCCTACGGTAAGTGTTTGACAGTTGGATATAAGTGCAAATTGACAGTTGGTCTGTTGCTTGACCTGCTCCTTGTAATTATCAGCAATGCTTTGTCTACAATAAAAGTTAAGCGGATGACAATGAAATTGAAGGAGCAGAGCAGTGGAATGTTAGGAGCAAAGTCAGGAAACAGAGAATGATGAGCATGAGGAGTTGAAACTATGTGATTTCTAATAGTGACAGGAGAATTTAAACTATTTGAAAGAAAAGCAGAAGTAAAGAGAGAATAGGACAGGCCAGGCTTGTTGCCAAACTAGCGAGCAGACAAGGATTGTGAAGTTCAGTGACCGCACCAATGAAGATTGGATGCCTGGAAAGAAAGAGGAAAAAAAAAAGAGAGCAATCCTATAGTTTATCTTTGGAGCTCGAACTTCCCTGGGCACAGTTTAGCGAGTAACAGCGTGGTCTACTAGGTGACAGGACCTGTCATCCCCCCCCTTAGAGCAATCTTCACAAACACACACACACACACACACACACACACACCTCCCCTGTAGTGCCTCATTTCTCAGTTCGGCCGTAGTGCTATGAATATGCAGCCCCAACCCCGACAACATCTCCCACTGCACCAGAGCTATTGATCAGCAGTAATGCTCCACTAAACTGAGGAATTGCGCTGGGACTGCTCATACACACATATAGTAAGGGCACACACTTTCTTGAGCAGGCTGTGGTACGCCCCACACAGCAAAGACACACACACACATAGACACACACACACGGGTTGATTTCATCGTGTGTGGGAGAAAGATACAGAGACTCTTTGTGTGCCTGATAGAAATGGATAAATGTGTGTGTGTGTGTGTGTGTGTGTGTGTGTGTGTGTGTGTCACAATTACACTTACATATGTGTTTCTGGAGGACATGCATGACTGACTGCTGTGAAACATAATATAATGTTTGCAAAGCTGGCAATCATAACATAACCATAATGTTCAACTCATTTCTGTGCTTGTGTGTAAACTGATTCTGTGACTATGTCTTATTTACTCCTGGGTCTATTTGTGTATCTGAGTGAGAGCAAATGCACTAAGCGTCTGCGTGCAGGTCAATAATATTGAATAGCCAGTGAGTTGCTACTGATAATGTTGTAAGCAGATAGTGTTGTAAAGTAGACAAGAGGATTATTACCACACGCAATGTAACAGTCACGCCAGACCGAGGCAACACTGGATTACTTCACATTATAGCACCTGTTGTCATAATGTACCTTCTCTAACCTTTTCTGCTAATTTAATGCATATATTTTTAATTTCTTCAAGGAGGAGTATACATGTGAAGGAGGATGTTATTGACAATTGGGATATGTGCCTAATTAGCTTCCTCTAGGATGAAAGGTGTTGGGGGGGGGGGGTGTAATTGGTAACACTTCATATTCATGAATTCATGCATGGAAAGACCTTGAATTCATTCATATAGTACTTCATGAACTATTAATAATATAAAGGATTAATAGTATCTTATTCATTACTTGCAGGAACAATATGTATAGTTCTACATTTCATTGGAATTTGACCTGAATTGGTTGATACATTAACATACTCTTGCTGCATTAAGTCATGCCTGAGATACAATTAATGTACACCACTGATAGTTCATGAAGTACTACAATAATTTATTTATGCTTTTTTATGCATGAATTCATGATCATTTATGTACAGTTATTATAAAGTGTTACCAAAGAATTAAATAAACAGAGCGGTTAGGAGTGATATACTCATGGGTAGAGTCATCCTTTGCTTTAGTTTCTGTCAGCATGTGCACACACAGCATTGTTCTATATCTTGACCCTGCACACATTCACACGTTTGCATGTACCTGCGGTGAAGAGCACACACGTGTTCTCCAATCTTATTATGAAATGCCACCATCAGGAACGGGCCGAGTGGAAAATGGATTATGTAATAATTTCCCTCACAAATGCTATGTTTCATGTGCTGGTGTGTTTGTGTGTGTTTCTGCCACACTCATGAGCTCCATCCTGTTCTAATTAAGGCTGCTCTTTCTATATAATTACTGAGTGTAGCGTGTGCCTTCGGCAAATTCTCTTATTATCTCTGTTGTTTGCTCCTCCAAAATCCGGCTCCAGGCACATTCGCCACCCTGCTATTCCTTCCTATTGCTCTCCTTCCCGCTGTAATTTACTACACGCCTTCCTTCTCCTCCCCTTTCCCCCCTCTCGCTTCTTTATTTCCCTCACCCATTTACCCCCCATGCACTCCCTACGCTGCCAAAGAAGTTTACACTTAATTTCTATCCAACTGATCTCATCGGTGCTTCATGACTTACTCTAAAACCTCTCAGATTTGCTTTCTTTCTCCCATCCTCTATGTCCCTTATTTTCTCTTTCTTCTCCTTTCTGTCATAGTTTCCCCCCTTTCTTTTTAATATTTGTTCTACCTTGCTGTTTCTGTCTCTCCACCCCTCTCACGCTGCCCCCTGTCGGGACCATGTGGCAGGGTGAGATGCGGTGAGGCAGGGTTAGTCAGGTTAACAGGCTGAAATCTGCTGGAGAAGCTTGAAGATCTATCTGATTTATGTGTGTGTGGGAGAGAGAGATATGTGTTAATGTGCATTTGTGTGTGTGCTCACAATTTGGCTCCAGTGGATGGTAGCGAGAGGGAGCGACATCAGAAACATATGATTGGGCAATCATATGTTTCTGATGTTGCTCTCTCTGTTGCACTCATCTTCCCTTTTGTTGTTTGTCACTTCGTGTCATGTCTTCAACCCTCCCCAACTCTTTTTGTCTCAGACAGACGTCGCCTCATATTTTTATCTTCGACTTCTATTTTTTAAACCTTCTTTGCCTTGCTTTCCTCCAACTGATTTGTGCCTTTTTATAAAAGTCTCTCAAAGCTTCTGCTATCAATTACCAGCCCCACTTTCACTCTCAAGCTTGACACTCGTCTTTACTACCCCTTCTATCTTTTATCACACATTTCTTCCTTTTTCTACCCCTTTACTTTATACCAGCTATCCCTGGCTTGATACCACCCCTGCCCATCTGGTCCTTCCCCCTCCCTCCATCTCTCTCTTCTCCAGCCACGTCACCCGCTACTGTTATTCATCTCTCTCCGCAGCTTTCATTTAAAATAATTCCCAATGGGGGACAACGACAAATGTGTTCTTTTGAGCCCAGCTTCTGATGTATTTATTTAGCTGGCCAGCCATACAACAAGTGGACAGTTAGCACAAATACACACTCAGATGACAAACACTTATATACAGTCCACGTAGACATACAGTACATGCACCTATATGTGCATGCTTGCTTGCAGAAGGACCATTAAAATGCCCCTTGGTTATTGAATGTGAGCTGGAGGGAGGCCAAGCATTCACCATTCATCCTTTTCCCTGCCTTCCTTCATCTAGCAAGAATGAAGCAATTAAAGAGAGGAAGAAAAAAATGGAGGGAAATGAAACTGTAAGAGGGAAGATGTGTTTCAGAAAAGAGAAGCCAGAGCACTGTAGTGGTTGCTATTTGTTAGTTGCTATGCATAGAAGCTGAATGCATAAAATATGAGTTATAAAAGCTGAGGATGATGAGAAAAAGGAAATAAATCCCGGGGAAAAAAACGACGAGGGGGTTTTGGCCACAGGCAGAATCAGTGAGAATGTGGGATAAACCCGCAAATTACAACACGTGAACCTCCATCCTTTCCTCTCCTCTCCGCCTCCTCCAACCACTTCCAATGCTTTACACTAGACTCATGAATTAAATACAGCTGACATGAATGCATCAAAGTTAGAAAAGGTTGGCATCCAGCTTAATCATGCTGCTAACTCAGCTGACATGACAGCCTCATTTCTCTCTGCCTCGATCATGACCACTGAGCTGAATCCAACATTTAGTATAAGGAGGGAAATAGCCTGAAAGAGAAACTCTGGAATATAAGTAGCTGACAGATATGATGTTCGTTAGGCATCAAAAGAGATTATTAAGACAGCTTTGTTCATTTTCATTCAATTTTTTCCCTTTTTTCCCCTCTGTTTTGTTTATTTTCTAGGAATTTTGTACTTTTTAAAATCATTCTGAGACCACTATAAAATATTGCCAAGGCAAAGTACAATACGTGTGTGCGTATGATCTTCCTCACCAAAGGGGTTGAATTTAGTTGCTCTGATTGTCATTGCTTTTGAACAGATCAGCAGGTAAAAACCTCAAGTGTTACCAAGCACAGACAGAAATGTATAGATATAGCCCTGTGGGGAACTTGTGCTACTTAGCAGCAAATAAAAATGGTATACTGAAGGGACAATGGAATATAAAATCAAAACTGAACAATGAGTGAAGATTAATAGTGCAGCGCCATTGGGTTTAAAAAATGAGTCTACTTCTTAAGCTAAGTAAATCATTAAAAAAACATGTGAGATTATCTGAAAAATGCATCAACACAAAGCTGCAAACAAAGCTTTGTTTCTTAGCTTTTAAAGAGCGGACATATTGGAGATACGTGGTTTTCAAAGGATAGTGACAATCTCCAGAGACAATGTCTATATCTACCCATTTTTTAGATAGAAGTTGATGTGAAAATATTTGACGTAAAAATGAATAGTATCTTGATAAGGCCTATATGTGAGCATTTGTTTACAAAGACAGGGAAGACCGAACAGAAAGAGGAACTTCTGTCAAATAATAAAACATCACGTCAAATAACCGCCCCATAGGTTGTTTACATTTGTGACTTTGGGAAGTTGCTGATAAGCCACAGATTGTGAATCAGGGTTGCAACACTGACACATAAAAGGTTGGTTGAGGACCAAGCTGCCTCTTAGCGAAAAAATTAATTCTAAGTCTGATTATGTCAGACTGCGTAATTCTTTGTGTCCTGAAGTGAACCAGCAAGTAAGCCTACAAGTGTTTCCATGTTATTGTGTACATTCAAGCGTGTCATGTAGGGAGAGATTTTAGATGCCGCCAAATACTTTCTTTGGCTCCAGGGAACAGACTGGGGATGGCATGCGTGTGCAAACATGTGCACGCTTCCTCCTCTGTTAAAAATGATATACTGTATATAGTAGGTGAGAAGGCAGTGTCGAGCAATTGCCCTGCTGTCCCACAATCACCTCTTTCCATCCTCATTCAACCTCCAGTAATAACTTCCATCTGTTCAAAATTGATGGGGGGTCAGTCTATAGATCTGTCTGCCCCCACTTAAACTCAGAGAAACTTACTTATTCTGTCAAAATGGTCAAACGACGGCAAACGCAACGGCGCACACATACACGCACACTCTTATTAAAAATCTGAACAGGAATGGCATTAAAGCAGTCAATCGTTTTTAGCATGCAGATCTTACAGTGGTCACAGAATTGAAATGAAAAAAATAAATAATCTTAAATGTATCTAGAAGTACAAAGTCAAAGGTGTCTGGATTTGCAGAATTAGTCCGGACATATGTCACTCACTGGAACAGTTCAACCAGTTGTACTGAATGATGTTCTCTGGCATTTAGCTTTTTTGGTTTGTCTGCATGTTATGAAGTTACATGGCATCTGAAAATTGTGAGTCAAATTAATGAAAAATCTGATGGGGGAAAAAGTCCTTTGGAAAGGATGGCAAGTACTTAAAGTGCAATCCTAATGTCTCATCGTGGATTTGTTTAGAGACCTGCATACTTTTCTTAAAGATTATTTTTGGCCATTTTTAGGCCTTTTTTGACCGGACAACTGCTTACATGAAAAGGGAGACATGCAGCAAAGGGCTGCAGGTTGGATGTGGACCCGGCCCACTGCATCGAAGAGTGTCGGTGCTTGGTGCTCGCTCTACCAACTGAGCTGTCCAAGCGCCCGGACCAGTAAACTACATCAATAGATATTTTTATATTAATTTCAATGTAGGTTGATACCTTCAAGTAAAGTGTTTTTTCTGTATTTTTTTTTGGTCTAAAGAGCATGAATCCGTCTACACCTAGCCACTTTGTGCGTCATGAGCGTGTTGGATAGCTATCTAATATTAAAAGGGTTCAATACAGCAAAAAGCATTAGACCCATTGCTCAAACCACATGAACTGGTGACTTTGTAACCTTTCTTTGATTATACAAGGGGTAATTTCTGAATACGTGAGATGCTCAGTTTTCTAATGATTGTTACTACTAATCCAATGCCTGTCACTGCTCCACAAATGACCTACACAACCCTCATATGAAATCCACTTGTGAACAATGCAAACGCTTTAAAAATACTTGGGAACGTTCAATGAGTCACTTAAACTAATCAAGAAAGCTTTTTAAATAAATTCACTCTGCAGTTGTCATTTATTAGAAATAAACAGTGGACATCACAAACTTGTACTCCATTATTTTTGCATTTGTACAAAGGGTTACATGTGTGTTTGCATGTGACAGCCTGTGATGCCGTCACTGTTTGCTGCCACTCTGCGCATGAGACTGTGTGCATGCGCCGGCTGTTGTCTCTGTATTCACAGCTCGGCAGAGGGGCCTGCCGTGAGGACAGAGTGCCCGGCCCCCTGGCTGCACAGCGAGCCTGGCATGCCATCCTCTGCCAGCTTGGTTTTCCATCCCCCTGCCTTCCTCATTTTGTTGTCATTTGTCATCACCCTCCCTAGCACGCACCCTCCCTCCATACACACTGATACACACACAAAACAGAATCCACATCCAAATGAAAATGGATGGCTTTTCCAGGGCCACCTGCGCCTCTGTGCTCCAAATCCTCCCCCTTACATCCACGTACACAAATGCATACGCCCTCACATATGCATGTAAATGTACACCAGGACACGTGCATTTGCCTATCCACACACTCGTGTACAGCATGTGCACGCCCACATGCATGCACAGAAACAAACAACACCACATATGCGTGTTCAGACATAGGCTTACTCCCCATCTCTCACCGGCTCATGTGCGCTATCTGTCCATAACCCACACCATCTGTTTCTATCTTCTGCCTACCACTCAGTGTGCACACACACACACACACACACGCATACACAGACACACACTCAGGCACACACATACACACACACACACACACACACACACACACACACACACACACACACACACAGACACACACTCAGGCACACACATACACACACACACACACACTCTCTCTCACGCTCTCATTGTTTGGATGTATAATCATGCACAGTTCCACAAACACCTGTAGTCCTCATATTGACTAGACAACCCATAATCCCTTTGGTTGGCAGGCTCATTAGCACTCGGAGGCACTCAGACATTACCACATCACCGAGCACAAACTTAAAAACATAAATCTGGACATACACTTTGGCTAAATCTTTTTTTATATTCTGGTAGAGATGTGAATAATTTTGAGCACACACTATATCAGTAATAGTTACATGTTCTCTTCACACACATGGACGGACACACACACGCACATACGGTGGGGAGCAGTGTGAGGTGATTGGCATCCAGAGGCGAATGTTATGGGTGACATTTCCACTTTGCTGTGATATAGAAAGGTTTCCTGTAGAGCCTCTGGTCCACTGGCCCAGCTAGAGATGAGAGAGAGATGGTTTATCAAATATGCATGCATTTGGACAGAGACTTGTTTAATATCGGTGCATATTCTCTAGAACCATTAAAGCTACAAATTTAGCCTCAACCAAGCGTAAGCGCAGAGGCAGAGAGAAGCGCATGACCGTCTTATTAAAACACACATGACAAACTACACACTATACTGTACCAGCCCACAGAGATTAGACACCATCCTTGTCTCCTATAGCAGCCTATGCCACCGACTCTGGCCGCTGTTTTAAGTGGATGGAAATATGTCTGCAATTATGTTTAGGTTGTGTATACGGGCTTCCTCTATGAATGGTAAGGGGAATGCCAAAACACATTAAGCTACTCCATCAAATAGCAACTAGATTCAAGAAAATTTAGTGAGAGGGAGTTTAGATTTCCAACATTAACAAAACTAAAGTACTGGCAATCCAAGAACAAATTAGATAACTTTTAGATAAAAAACATCTGTGCGAATTGAGTTGAAAAGTATGGAAGAGTTTAATTGATTATGTCTGTAACTTTTCATTCATTAAAGAAGAACCTTGTCGGTAACCACACTCTAACTGTAGGTGGCAAGGGCTTGACTTTCCCCCCTCCTTTTATTTTCTGTCTCACCACAGTATGTGTCTCTCTCTGTGGTGTTGGAACGATCGCCATCCAGAACAATGTAAATCTACTGTTGAATTAGTTATTTTCCCTCCCTATCATTCATCACACAGGACACACTGAGAGGGCGGCGTGCGGAACAGTGAGAGTCTGTGGGATGCAGTGAACCATCCCCGTGTTTGTACAGATTGAAAAATCGGACACGGGAAAACACAAGTTCACACATGCATGTCCATGTGCATTTTTGCCAGTCAACACACACACACCACACTAAATACACAAACTTGTATATATATACACAAGGAATTGTCAGTTTACCTGCTGATGCAAACCATACACGTGGACACACAAGCTGCACATTACAGCCACTGTTGACTTCTTTTTGTGTGTAGATTTGCTTGGATCTGTGAATGCTTTTAGTGCAGTGGACTGTGTCTTTGTGTGAATGCATACATGATTTGGAAATACACAAACATAACCTGTTTGTTAACGCCCATTTCTCCTTCTCATTACACATAGAAAGTCATTCAAGTCATCTGTGTACATAAGCACAGTTGAATGCTTATGTTTTATCTTTTGTCTTTCATTACTGTTGTTGATGTATTGTCATGACAGTGAGAAGACACGTGACACGCACACACACACAATCAATGGTGTGCGTGTCACGTGGTGAACTGGCCCTGCTGGCAGTGATGAATGGTGTATTTATGAAGCCCCTTTTCGTGCTCTGGATCAAGGACTGAAGGCATCATCCAGTCAGACGAAGAGAGGGATGGGTGGATCAAGGGATGACAGAGGCAAGGATAGAGGGAAGGAGGATGGATGACTCAAGGGAAGGAGGAGACAGCAGAATGGAGGGATTTAGGGATGGAAAGAGAGTTTGGGGGAGTTGGGGAATGAGACCGCCTGCTTGCAGGGAAGGTCATAGTCAGCAGAGAGGCTTGAATCCTGCTGAGCCAGGGACACACACACACTCACATTAAATAAAACTAAGAAGACGTGTTGGATGTAACGAAGTACAAATACGGATATTTTTACTTTACTATTTATGGTGTCTTTTTACTTCTTACATTTTAACACAAATATCGGTACTTTCTACTCCTTACATTTTACAAAATTGGCTTGTTACTTTAGTTTTGTACAAAAGGTCATCTGTCAGGTGTGATTGTGAGTGCATGTCAGAGTATAGCGCAGCCACGCGCCTCACACAGTACACGGAGAAAAGAGTGAGTGAAAAGAAAAAGACTGGCTGTCCCGTCGGAGGATAGTCAGTTGAGTGTGTTTGTGTGTCCTTGAGAACTGCAAGTCGTATAACTTATGTTGTCACATCATTTAGCCTGTTGTTGTATTGGTCTATAGTTCTGGCAAATTTAAAGCAAGTTAGCTAGCGATTTTGTTGTTTGTGTTCTTCACCTGTTAAAAAACACCTTTTGTTGAGGGGTCTGTGTAACATTGACATGACACCTGTCATGGACATGAAGGAGTCTTTTTGAATGTTCATGACTGATAGACTAGGTGGTGAATAGGAAGATGAATTAGCAGCCAGGGAGACTGTGAGACAGACACATTTGCTCTCTGGTGTTCAATAGACAGATAAACATTTTGTATGATAGCTTTCAGATTAAAAACAGAATGGAAGCAGGTTGGAGTTTCGGTTACACAACCATATCTCAAAGTAGAGACATTTACTTGACATGCAAATGAGTGGACACAGACTTGAGTTATTTTAAAGCCCTTGGCCATAAGGATGCCAATGACAATCTTGCCAGAATGTGAGTTCAATATAGTAGTAGTACTTTTTTTTGTTATTAATTCACCATCTGTTGGTGACAAAAGGCAGCGTTTCCTCCCAATTTCCTGAGCGGTATACCTGCTAGTTACGGTTTCCTTGAAAAGGCTGCTGCTCTGTATGTGGGATCTGTAAGTGCACTGGTCAGGGAGGCTCGCAGAAGGCTGTGGTAGAGCTGTAAGTGGCAATAAATGAACTGAAGGTTCCAACTTTCTCCTGTTTATATATTTTTTCATCCTCCAGGCGCCAGTGTCTCCTGGGATTGTATTAACCCGGGAGTTAATGTCCCAGTGGGATTACAGGACAACTATTGACATTGTCAGTTGTTACAAGTTGGTTAAAAATATTCAGTTTTGCGATGAATATCCTCTCTTGTCAATTCTCCCAATAAAATTGCATTTGCTGAGTTTGCTGAACTAATTATGCCTTTATAGCTTTTACATTTTCAGTATTTCAAGTGATTATCTTGTATACCCTTAGGGACTGGTAATTGTCACAATGAAAGAACAGGTTGATTTCAGTGGAATTAAAGTGGTATACCCCTTGGTAATAAAAATCATTTTAAGCATGCATTATATTTACTCAATATTTGATAGTGCTATTAAAGAAAAGTGCTATTTTCTCCTCAGTCTGATTTACTAATTCTAAAGACTGCACTGCAGCAGGAATCGCTCTACACTGGTGCAGCAGATGTCTTTTTCTCCATCTGCCAACCTGCCCGGCTGTCATGGAAGTGACGTCCTCTATCAGGACATCACAAATTGACCTGGCCCCTGGGGATGCCTGAGGGGACACTGCTGAATGTTCCTATACCCTCTTCAGTTGCTGTCATCTGCAGAAAAGGCTCTGCCAGCACATCTTATTTAAGCAACAAGGGAGAACACACTCAAGCATTACACTGAAATATCTGGGAAGAGTACCCAGCATGTGTTTGCTACCATAAACAATATAAAGTATGTAACTTATTTACGCGTCCTAATTTCTTAATAAAAAAAAAATCAAGGAAATAACAATGACATTTTGTTAGACTGTTCTGAGACAATACATATGCTCCCAACTCCTTTAACTTTTAAGTAACAAACAGGGATCATACAGTATTTATATAATTGTGATGAATTTATAAGTTGCTGTTGACTTTCAGTTAAGTTGAAAAAGTGACTGAGATCCATTCAAAATGAGGTAAAGATTAATTTATCACAACTTTAACCTTAATCTCTATTTATTTGTGTATGCTTCATAGTTGTAATGCTACAAAAACATGCTTGCGTGTTTTGTTGCTGTGTGCATCATAAAACTCTCCGGATAATTAGTATCAAATTTCTCTTATTTTCTACGAATTTATTGTAAAACCATGAAACCCATTAAATAAAGCATTTTTTTACATTTTTTTCTCCAATTTATAATTCTATCTTTGGTCCTTGTCTGGTAAATTTGGTGAAAGGATGTTGTGGTATTTAGCAAATATGTGTCTCCAAGCGCAAACCGTTTTAGTGTCATGGTTATGGTGTATTTGTGCGTGTGTCTTGAGGGAGTCGTGTTAGTGGCAGGCCTGCTTTGGCGTCCCGTCCATCTGTGTGCTTTGTGCTATGGTTCCCCAGAGGCCCTTACACACTCTCTGATGGCCTATCACAAGCCTCCACCTGTAAACACTAGCATCAATAACCTCTCTCTCTTTCTCTCACTCTCTCTCTATCCGCTGGCTGACTGTTGTTTATATGGCTGTAAAATTCAATTAGGCTGCAGGGGAGCGGGCCGGCCTGCATTACTGCCTGCCAGGGTGACATTTCATTTGCAATGAATCATGGGCCAGAGGAGGACCTGGCCGGCGAGCAAAACAACACTTCTCCTCCTATCTGTCCCCCTCTTTTCTCTTTTTTCTGCTTCTTTGTGCCTCTTTACCTACATTAAACCTTCTCCCTGTTTTTCCGTAGAATAAACCCTTCTCCCCCTGTATTTTCTGAGTCGTGATGCTCCAAAGAAACCTCCAGGGTTCACTCTTTTATACTGCCTACGAACCATGAGAAGTGTATTTACCACTGCTCTTATTTTCTCAATCTTTGTTTGTCCCCTACGTTTTTTTACCTTCGTTCTTTTGTTCTCTACCAATCTGCAGTTTAATACCACTACATCATTTTCCTTTCTTTCTTGTTTACTCCCTTCCATATTCATTTCTTCAACAACTCCTTTCAAGATGAGAAGTTTTATCTCTGATTGATTTAGGCCAGGACATGACAGGACAACATTTCAGGTCCACTTCAGCTTTGACCCCCTAGACAAAGAAAATGTCTTATAAAATGTTTACATGCATGACTTTGCCCAGCAAGCCACAGTGTCAGGCCACTGCCACTGCCGAAAGGGTTGGGATGAGGCCGGCTTTGCACGGGGATATGAAAAATCCCTGCTGCAGGAGCTTGTAAGTCAAAAAATTATGGCTTTAGGGAGTTTCCCGCCCAGTCCAACCCGTGGCCCTTTGTTGCATGGCCTTCCGCTCCCCCTTTCCTGTCTTCAGCTATCCTTGAACTGGGGTATGAGAAATTGCCTAAATTTGCTCATTAAGGCAATCTAAACAGAAGAATGAATACTGTGGCAATAAGACAAGTATGCAATAACGCTCTAAATAAATACATAAATTGCCTCTCTGATAACACAGAAACAGGGATTTTACCTAAATCAAGGATAAACTGAATAATTTTATACAATGACATCCATGCTGAGGAGGTGTAAGTGTCGTCCTTAGAAGCGTGTTTACTGTGTGAGAAAATATTTACCAGTGCTCTTGTAATTTTGAATTTAACTTACCAGAAACAGCACTGGGACTTATTTTGGGTTCTGGCCTGCAATTCAGGGTAAAAAAAAACCAATGTAACCTATTAATAATGGATGTAAAGTGCTCTGATTTTAGCTCTATTAGCTTCTTTTGTTGTTTCCCTAAGTAAAAAGTTTTGGGGTTTTAGTTTTGTTTGTTTTTGTGAGTCAGGATAACAGTGTTTGCGGCATTAGTCGGTACGAGGTTTGTGTTTCTTTGCATCTTTGTTTGGTTTGTTGGTCTGTGTGTGTTTTAGTGCATCTGGATATAAAAGGAAGTGCTGCTTTAACGCTAAACCCCCTCCATTTCAAAATGTGTTTTGCATGTTGTTCATTTACTTTGCATGTCTGAGCTTCACTGTGCAGTTATTTGCGAATGCCTTAAATCTACGTTGAAGACGCCAAACTCCATTTATCAAAATTCTAGCGTACACAAAGGATATTATGTAAACATGACCCTCCAACGCACTTACAATGAGAATGAACTTTTCAATGAAGTAGGACGGATCTTGTCTCCAGCAGTCACACTTTTGAAATGGACATTTACATATTCATAGATTCTGGAAATTTTTATGAGGGGGAAAGAGTCAATGTATTTATCCCGACCATGGTACATGTTGCAGGTACACCATGCTTGTTCATGAACCGCCCATTTCTGGGTTTGAAGCTGATGTACACAACTATTTTCAGTGTTAGAAATTGTTCATTGCAATTCTGTAGAGCCCTAGGTGACTTTCAAATCTTTAGTTCCACCTGAAAAACAAAAATATTCATTTTTTCAACACTTCAGCACTTTTTGTAAATCCGTACTAATGTGTCTGACAATCTCAACACTATTTAATCGATAAGTAACAGACTTGCTGAGAGAACATGTCCTTTCCTTTATCCAGTACTCTTCCAAATATTGCTATTATTGTGTGTTTGCATGCCAATGGATTGCCATACAGAAGGACAGGCTGTTCTCATTTGCTATTTGTTCATATAAAATTAAAAAGAAATGCACAATATTTAATTTGTATTTAACCCATGTAATTGTGAGCCTGGACATGCAGGACTGCCTTAAGGGGAAGTCGGGTAACATAGTATAAAAATGTGTTGTGTATAGTGATTTTCAGTTCTTATAAGATACTAAGCTTCCTCCTGAACGCTTTATGTTTCTATAAAAGTGTCCTGTATTATGTTTACTAGCCATGTGAGTCATTGGTGTGGAAGTGGGAAAGAGGCGGTAAATTCACTGCAATACCAGATAGCAAAACCGGTGTTGTGGGGTGGGGTTTACTCTATGTGACACCTCCGATAAGGCCAGCTCAGGGACACAAACAGCAAATTCTCCCACAATGCATTACGGTTCAGCAGGAGAGAGCCGCAGCTGACCTTCAGGTGTTAGCATTTGCATGTTATCGGCCGGTGTACGTGTGTGCTTGTGTTTGTGCACGTATGATTGTTCTCTGAACTCTGTCAGCTTAAAGAAATCTCATTTTATATTCCGTTTGAGATGCTCTGTGCAGATGGCTTGTATAATGCAGTTATCACCATGACACACACACACACACACACACAGAGACACACACACAAACGCACACTTGTACACATGCATGAATTGTTGCACTGTAGATCATTATCTTTTCACCTTTGTCTTTATTATTATTATTAATATTATTATTATTATATATATTATTACACTATAACTCCCTCACACAAACTTGTACGCTTGACACACACACACACACACACGCATGCACACTCTGACTGTCCACAGCGGTTCCGTCCTTGCTCCCAGTTTAGGGATGAGCCCCGTAGGGAAGGTGATCTTTATTTAAATCCAGTTGTCTGTGCTGAGTCCTAATCTCCTCCGTCAGAAAGAAGGGATTTCACTGCTCTGCTCCGCTCACTGATGTGATTTACACCAGTAGGGGGAGGGAAGGGATTGAGGGATGAAGGGGTGGTGGTAAAAGTGAGTGATGGAAGATTGATAGGATGCGGGGAAATGTTATCCGTCTTTGAAAAGGCTGTGAACATAAAGGAAAGGGGCTGTAAATGAAAGATCACGGGGTTGCTGAAATCCACTGTGAGAGAATACCACATAGTTGAGTATTTGTGGGGCAGTTAAACTTCTGGTGTTATGAACTACCATCAGGTGTGCTGTAGGGACAGCAGCTCGATTATCTCATAGCGCCTCATTGACACATTTTCTTTAAGGAAATCCTAACTCAATCCTAATAGAATTACCGTAAAATAGAAAAATTAATACAACAAGGCTTCAAGGGGTTAAACATAGTCAGATGAATGCAATTAAGAGAAAGTGAAAGCTTTTTTTTTCAAATTCTTTTGCTCATTTCTTTGTGTTTTCCTCCTTTTTCTTTGTTTGTGAGTATGAACAGTCCACCTAGATGGTTATTCCTGCATGCGTGAACTCTGCAGCTCTAATTAAAGTTTGACTGGCACTCTGGGTGACACACTCAGCATGTTCTCCACTCTGCATTGCCCGGACATTCTGCATGGTCAAACAGCATTATAGAGCTAATTCCTATTACTCCTAGCTATAACTCTCCTACCGTTCACCTCAAGTCTCCTTTCAACTTTTTGTTCTCTCTCTCTCCCTCTCTCTTTCTCATTTGCTTGCATGCTTGCTTGCTTGCTCGGTCTAACCCAAACTTTTTCTCTTTTTACCACTTTTCTCCACCCTTCAGCCGTTCTTTCTCAAAGACGAAAAGTTTTCTACCCCTGTCTGAGGGATTGGATCGATCCATCCACAGGCCTCCCGCCAGTGCACTCGACCGCTGGGCCAAACCATTAAACTCTGCATGGGGGGATTACGCCTTGTTCCTCTCTATATTCCCCTTGACTTGACTTCTTCTGCTTCCCCATCGTTCACCCATCCCATTTACAGATACTCCACTTGAATCTCTCTGTCTTGCTCTCCTCCGTTTACACACGCTCCTTCTCTTTGATCGATACCTTTGCTTCCTCTCTACTTTTCTCCCCGCTTGTCTAAGCTTCTCCTGTGCCCCCGTGTCCTTCAGCTGTGGTGTGTGCTCTTATGTGTGCGTGTGTGTGTTTGTCCGAGGCCCTCCCAACATCTCACAGGAGGAAGATGCCAATTAGTGCATAGGCACAGGATACTTTGGCTGCCAGCTGCTGTGGCTGTGTGCTCCATATGACTTTGTTTCTAGTTGACCAGTTCCTCATTGTAAACTGCAACATATACACACACAAAAAAGTTATGATAAGTAAGTGTGTGTGTGTGTGTGTGCACAGTTGAAAAAGGCAATACCCCTTCTGGCAAACCAGATATCTCATATCTCTTCCTACCCTCTTATCCCTCCTTTTTTGTCTTTCCATCTCTCTGTCACTCTCTCTTTCTGTCTCTCTCTCCCCACTTCCACTTATGTGTGTCTTTGACCCAGAGGACACCATATAATCACCCCTGGTAAAAGGAACTAAACAATAGTGAGAGAGAGAAAAAAAGATCAAATCAAAGTAGAAATAACATGGGTGAGCTCTCAGGAGTGTGTGTGTATGTGTGTTTGTGTGTGTGTGTGTGTGAGACAGAAAGAGAATCTGAATGAGAGCAGCTTGTCACATGCTGTTTGAGTCCATAGTGATGAGTGCTGTCACTTCTCAATCACAGGCTTTTAAATGTTGTACAAATGAACACACACATGCATATAACACAGTTTGCGTGACCAGTTGCTCTGCCCTTACATCACTCTTTCCATGTCTTAAGCCACTCTGTCGACTTTACTTGTCTATTTGTGGTATGGTGGTGTGGGGTTTGTGTTTTCCTCTAACCCTGCAGAACTCTCAATTTCTGCTGCCCTGCTCCCTAGACACGTTTTTCACTTTGTCATTTGTCATTCTGTAGTCTCCACAACTGAGTGACTTCAGTGTGTGTGTGTGTGTGTGTGTGTGTACTTATGTGCACTTGTGTGATTTCTGCCGGACACAACACAGCTGCAGCCCTCATTCTGGGCTCATTACTTTACACTTCACCCCTCTCCTCTCCTCCTAACTCCACCTAATCATTGTCTCCCCAGCTTCCTCTCTTCACTCTTCTCTGGCTCTCTGAACTGCTGTCCTTTTCTCCAGCTATACCTCTCAACACATCAGCCTCAGACAGCTAGTAAGTAGCCTATAATGGTTGTCTTGGTTAACAGTGAACTGATCAATTAATTCTACAAAATCACAAATCAACCGTCAAAGTACCTACAGATGATGATGATGATAATATTATAATAATAGTAATAAAAATATTTTATTTGATACAGCACCTTTTACAGAGAGTCACAAAGTGCTTTACACAAACATTTGTTAAACTACATAAACAAATAAACAGAAATTCAAGACAAAAACCAAATACAGTTCAAATGAAGGTAAAAGATTAAGACTTAAAAACCAAACATGAGACTGCTGAACGTAAGTTAACAGGAAGGGCGTTCCACTGAGTTGGAGCTACCACTTCAAAGGAACGGTCACCTTTAGGTAATGGCTGCACGGGACCACCAGGAATTCCTAGTTAGAAGACCTGCAAGTCAGATATATAAACAGGTGCCTGACCAAGTAATGCTTTAAATGTAAAAGCAAGAACTTTAAATTGGATCCGGAACTTGATCGAAAGCCAATGTAACAGGGATAAAACAGGAGTGATGTGCTACATCCTGCTGGACCTGGTCAACAGCCTTGTATCAGAGTTCTGGACCAGTTGTAGATGGTCCCGGGACAACTTGCTGAGACAGTTGAGAGTTACAGTAATCATGCGGGGGGGGGGGGGGGGGTATTTAAAACCATGAATGATCATCTCTATTAGCTACAATAGCTAGCCATCACTTTAGGTACATTAAGTGAGAAGACATATTTTTTTGTAATTTGAGTGAACTAACCTTTTTATGTCCCTCATTCCCCTCCTCTATTTATTTGTCTCTCTCTCTATTTCTTTGTTTCTCTGTTTCACTGTCTTGCTTATGTTCTTTCTCTAATTTATTCAAGCCTTTACCTCATGTGCCCATATCAAAGTAGATTACATATTTAATACATCCCTGTGTGTTTGTGTGCTTATGTAGCATTTAATGCATAGGCATTATGGTGGGTGGGTGGGGGTGTGTGTGTGTGTGTGTGTGTGTGTGTGTGTGTGTGTGTGTGTACACTGCTTTAGGCTACCTGGAACGAAAGAAGGAATCAGGGAATTATAAAAGAAGAAGAAAGGAAGAGGCTTTGGCAACCCTAAATCCCCAGTGGATACCCCCCCCCCCCCCCCCCACACACACACACACACGCACCGAATGGCATGCTCCACACACTATAGATTAGCATGCGTGCATGCACAGGGAATCACCACACCACCTCTACATATAGCCTGCATATTTCTATTATCCAGAAACACTCATCCATACTTTGAAAAAGACACACATCTCAGTTGTATGCATGTAGTCCCAAGCCAATGATTGTGTATTTACATATTCTGTCTTTATCTCATCTGAAGCCTCCTCGGAGCCGTGCTTGGTGCCTGCGACTATCCCGTCACCTAGGCATCAGTGTAATCTTCCCAAGAAAAGCACCATCATTAGCTTCTCCTCAAGGGCGCTCTCAGCGGGGGAGAGCAAGCAGGTTTTTAACAATTGCTAGAAAGTGGATGAGCTGGAATTCCTATTCCACACAATTTAAGGTATGAAACTACCATCAAAGCTTATCACTGGGGTCGGGTTCTGGCTGGAGGGCTTTATTCAATGCTTGTTACTCTCACTGATCTTCTCTCAATTGATTTAAGCCGGTGCCTTATTATAATTTTTTTTCAACTATGAGACAACTAAATTAATGTCATTTTCTTTGTTATTTATTTTACACCAGTGACTGGCTGTGCATTTTTATCAGTAACCAAGAAACGGCTAGGCAATTGCATCAAGCTGTCGTGATGACAGTGGTGCCATTAGTGCTGGCTCCGTAAGAATAAGGGTGGCTGTGTGTACGTGTGAGTGTGAGTGCAAGGTTTATAGACCATGCTAAATGTCCCTGGGATGCGAGCCATGTGCGCTGTCTGTCTGTCTGCTCTCTCCAGCACAGATCAGCACAGCACTGATAAAGCGTGAAGATAACAGTGGCACTAGTCAAGGACACACTAGCCCCCCGTCACTTTTGCTCTCTTTCTCCTCCTGTATAGATTTTCCCAGTCTTTCTTTCACTTTATCATTCATTGTTGTCTACCTCCACACCCATCTATTGCTCTTTACGCTCACATTGTCATCTTTTAATCCCTCTCTGGTTTCATTGGCTTTGTCCTTCTCTCTTTAGCCCCAATCCTTCCTCTGCTTTCACAATGCTCTTGCTTTTTTACTGAGCTCATTCACTGTCCTTGTCTTATTTTCCTGTATTATCTATTTTCTGGGTTCGGACTGCACAAAGTTCTGAACTCAACCCCATCCAACACCTTTGGGATGAGTCAATGACCAGATAAAAAAAATAAGAAATCTTGAGACTTGAAAGACTTCCCACAATAGGATGAAATGCCCATCTTTTTGGGGTGTCTAGATTGGGATGTCCACATCCCCATTTTGGCCATGTAGTGAATTTTCATTTTATGCATAAATTCAGTTGTGTATGCGTTTTTACATTGGGACACCTCATGTAAGCAGTTATGGATGATATGGTAGGTGCAGTTGAGCATTGGTCCTAAAAAATATATCTAATGTGATACTTTCTGATATAATTTATTTCCGTTTTTATTAGCCTTCCACAGGGTTATCAAAGGTCAGGGCCAAAGACTGGGCATTTGTCTGTGCGGTGAGATCCACTTTCACTTACTCTAGGTTTAGGTACAGTATTAACAGATTTCTTTTTTTTTTTGTGTGTTTCAAGCGTTTCACTGCGAGTGCTGTCACTTTGATTGAAGTGCATTTTCTCCCACAGAGCCAAACAAACTCCCCACTGCTCCTCACTAAAACAGCCTGTTTCATTGTATGCTCTTTTTCCCTCTTTCATCCAACGTACACACCTGTTTGTGCACAGGCTTCACTTAAAATGGTGTCTTCATTATCTGTTTGTATTAGAATACTGGGGTAGACGAATGAAGAGAGGAACATAAGTGCCCAAGTAACCATCTGAGACGAAGGGGCATAGGGAGGAGAGCAGGGGAGGGTTATGGAGGTGTTGTCTGACTTTTAAGTAGCTGTCAGGCTATGACAAATGTGTCTGAGCTGATCAGAGAGCATCTAACTTACTCAGGGTCGCTTGCTGTCATATGGGCCGAAAAAGAATGGAAAAGTCTTGTTGCATTTCAGCTCTTCAAATTACCATAATACCAGATTTACTGGCAGTTAGCAATGGACAACACAACTTCAGTGAAACACTTGCATCCTCAGCGACTGATGTTCAGCTCCAAACATGTGCCTTACAAGTAGTACCCAAAGCAATCACACACGCTCTCTCTTTCTTCCTCCTCATCTTTCTTTTAAATGTTAAAAAGAAAACCACTCGACATCAGAGAGCAATTTAGAGGGGAAGACCAAAGGGAGGGAGATGATGATGAGAGATGTTAATGCCCACAGCTGCCAAACCATTTGCCCTCTCTAAACAGGGTTTTTCTGCTTTCCTCCGCTTCTCTCTCTCTTTCACCACCTTTCCATCACCTTGCCTCCTCTGCTCTGCCTGAGGCGCTTCCTCTGGATCAGATCTGACTTGTCACGAGAGCGCTATAATCCGTCCATTACAAGTATCCTTCCCAGGGTGTGTGTGTGCTCGTTTGTGTGTGTGTTTGTGTGTGTATCTGCCTGCGCGTGTGTGTGTGTTAAAGTCAATGTCTCCAGGGCTATGGTCTAGATTGAATTATTCATGAAGCATGTTTATTCCCTTTCCCTTACTCCGGTCCTCTCTCATTTGCGGCTTTCCATCCCTGCAGCACCACCCCTCAATGACCACGTGTTCACCCCCTCTCTCCATGTCTGACCCTGCTGCTGTGTACTAACCGAAAATCAGTCTCACGCCATGTCAGCATGTTTCATGCACACATTGTATGCTATACACTTCATCTATATATTGCAGTATAGACTTGCGTGTGTGTGCGTGCGTGCATGCTTGACCATGTGTGGTGGGGGAGGTTGAGGACAGTGTGTGAGTAAGTCCAACAGACAGATATGGCAGCGGGGTGGCTCGCTAACTACAACTCTGCCTGGACTCACATAAGGACATTAATGTGTTGCAAACTTAAAGCTGCAGTAGGGAGTTCTGAGATAACGTGGACTTAGCCTAAAAATTTGAACAAGCACACCTTCCAGGTCCCTCCCCCTTGCTCTCTGCTGCGCTACAGCCCCCCCCTCCACAGCTCCTCCCCCACAGCGGAGTGTATAGCTGTTGTGTGCTGTGCTTTACAAACTTTGAATACTTTATGTAAAAAAAAAATGCTCCAATGTTGACCCTCGTTTTATTTCGGGCTCGGTTTAACTCTTTCTTTTAAGCTCGCTTTCCGTCATCGGTCTTCTTCTGTTTGCCCGTCTTTGTTTTCTGAGCAGGTGTCACTCAAGAAATTGGCAGTTTTCCGCGATTAGCACAGCTGCAGCACACCGACAATCTTGAGCTTGAACGGTGGTACGCGCTGCGCGGGGGAGGGGTATGAGCAGCGCGTACACGAGAGTGATTGACAGTGCTAAGATAGTCCTCCTGGCTCTGATTGGCTGTTTCTTACCGGGAGCGGTGCATTTCTGAAAGTGTCAGTAGGAGCACAGGCAGGAGCCACAGGAGCTTGATTTTTTTTTTACAGATTATCTGTCTCATATTCTACTGTCAGGACATAGTGACAGTTTTAACAAATATGTAAAAAAAACATTTTTACAGAAGTTACCTACTGAAGCTTTAAGAACACACACAGACAGTCAGGAATGAACTTAGCTGTCCCAAGGGCTCTCTCGAGTAATTCTAATTTAGTTTCTTTTTTATGTCACATTTTCTGTCCTCATAGTATTCACATTTGTGTATATTGGTTACTATTTTAAAGGCTGTTTCCTTGGTACTGAATTATTATCTCACCAAAAGCCAAACACTTGCTAGTTTTGACCTCTTACAGGTGAGTGCTTGCTGCTTTTATACAAATTTATAACATGGTAATTGATAAACTTTGGATTTTGGACTGTTGGTCCAACAATGAAAGCAATTTCAAGAAGTCCACTTGGGCTCTGGTAAATTGTGATAAATTATTCATGACATTTTAAATGACCCGTTGGTTAATTATTCAAAAAAAGTTGTATCTCTCATCTCAATAATGGATGTCATTGTATGCCTGCCCGCGCGTGTGTGGCCGGCGTCTGCTGTTATTGATCTGCAACGACCCGCGATCAAACACAATTAGGTGTGAATTCTCCAGATTGTATATCGACATGTCTCCTTCTGCTGCTGCTACCGCCGCCGCATGTTTGTGTGTTCATACTGAATCAGTCGGTACGCAGACACTTCACACACTTTAGAGGTGTTATCACACTGAGCTGAAGCTCTGTAGTAAGAGCTGATTTATTAAATGCTTGGTATTGTAATGGGCCGGT
>NC_048420.1:18654492-18656437 GCF_013103735.1 Etheostoma cragini | reverse complement strand
GTGTGTGTTGGGGATATGGAATGTGGTTTTGCAGCTCAGCAAAGGTCATGCATTATTTTGCAATGCCTGTGAATGAATACAATATGAGGTATCGTATTTCCTTTTTTCCTTTTGTGGATGTGTGTGTTTGGCACTCGTATGTCTCTGTGTGAGTTTGTATATTTTATGTGTATGAGCAAGGACCAATATAATTTATACTGTTTATTATTATTATATGAGGAGCTTGACTCTGTGTCAGCTGAAAAACAAACAGACCAATTCAGAGAAAGGTAGTATCCGTGTTGTAGCCAATCACAGGAGGCATAATCTCTGTCTATTCTAATATTTGAATATTACCCAGCAGGCTTTGTGGCCATTTAGCTCAGGAACTGTGAGTGCGGTGCCCATTTAGAGTCATCAGAACCCATTCTAGTCTAATTATATGGGCTCTCTGTGGTAGATATCATAGTAACACAACAAGTGTCTCGAGGAAAAACTAATGAGGACTCTGCGTAGACACAGTGGGACACACACACTCAAACACATGCCCAAATGCAAACAAACCTAGCAGAAAGAACTATTTTGGTACAAAGCATAGCTGGGCAGACCTGGCAAAGCTAATGCATTGAATTGAATTAGCAACTCTAGTTAACAACGCATTACATAGCAACAGCAGTTATGGAATTTATTCATCCAATAAAGGAACAATGAGGCCTCAACAAACAATATTAACTGTTAGAAGCTATTTAATCATGTATAAGCTGTGATTATGTACATTTTTTCGGTTTGTGAGCTCCTCTGTGGGTGTTTGAAGAATTGGACTATAATCAGAATGTGCCGCCTGTAATCAGCCCACATCAGTTGCCTTGTCTAAAGTAATTTGGCGTAACATGTTTTGCTAGCAACGCTGCTCATGCTAATTGTTTGTGTTTGTTGCCAGTTCCATTTATGGCCCCAACTGTGAAGCTGGAGGAAAACATTGCTCCTGTGTCACTCACTTTCTTCAGTCCCTCTGCTGGCTGCCTGTAGCCGCTCCGGGCAAATTCAAAACCCTGCTGCTGGTGTAGAAAGTAGCTCCGTACCTCCAGACCTGAGGCCTAGACCTGATCACCAGCCTTTGATCTGTGCTCTGCCCCTACCAGCTGTTGGCTGGCCCAACTACTTCCCATGCAGACTGACACCCAGCTCTGATCCCCATGCTTTTTCAGTAATAGAATGACTCTTCTTCCACCCTCAGAACTGTGGTGTCACCACTAGTGTCAAATCTTTTAGAGAGTAACTTGCTTTTTCTGTACCATCCCGATTGCTTTTGCTCGGTGGCCATTGCTGTTGCATTGTAAGGTTTCTGCATTCTGCTCTTACATACCTCTCCTTAAACTGTGGGGTTAGGGTACAGTGGGTATATTAGAGCTTATTCCCTTAGACAAGCTTTCGGTTGCGTCTGATGATTAGAGTTGTGAGACTGAACCAAAACAGTATAGTTGCGGTTTATTAAACCAAAACATTCAGCTTAAAGACCCATTAAACACATTCAACAGAGCTCAGAGAAATGCAGTCAGGTGAGAATTATCTTTTGGTTTATCGGTTTACCCAGGGTTTATATTAAAAATATTTAGTAGTGTGACATAACAAGAATGAAAGGAAGAGATGAGGTGCAATGACTTTTGGAGAAGGTGGGGTGGAAAAAAAAAGTTTAAATGTTTCATAAACTGGAAAAATGTCATATGGACACATTCTGCATCAAAGAAATGCATTTATTGCAGAAATGAAGACCATCTCTGTGTGTCTGGTATAACAGAGGTGACATCTGCACCTTTCAAAGAGGTGTGTACGTGTGTGTGTCTCTATCTAAGTGTCTAAGTGGACGTAACTGTCTAATCAACCCAGCTGGTACTGTCAAATCATGTGTCCGAGATAAGTAGGATAGAGATGGTGTGTGTGTGTGTGTGTGTGTGTGTGTGTGTGT
>NC_048420.1:18645172-18654392 GCF_013103735.1 Etheostoma cragini | reverse complement strand
GAGTGCTTTGTCATTCATCATCCTGATCAGAGGTTAATAAAATTTCCTAGGAATGTATCCAACTATTCCCAAATCAAAATTTTATTTAGCTGAATCTGTTTTATTCAAAGTGTTTGAGTATTTGTAACTCTGGTTGTTCTGCCAGCATCATTTGGCTATTTCGGTTGGACAAATTCAAGTAAATAAGGGAGGAAGACATGGAAAGAAAAGCGTAGAAAAAACTGTGAGACATTGAGTTGTGTAAATATGTCTCCTCCACTTTCCTGCGGGATACCACACATCTATTTCCCTCCGCTCTCACATCGCTGTTGTTAGTTTCGCTATGGCCCCTGACACACAGCAGGGTGTCTACAAAAAAGTGTGTATGCCTACAGCTCACCTGAAGACTGCATCAAGGTGTGTGTGTGTGTGTGTGTGGGAGTGTGAGTGTAAGTGTGAGTGAGTGCGCGCATGTGTGTGAAACACTTGTGATAAAACCACTATCTATCTAACAACTGACAGAGAAGAAACTAACCCTTCATAGGGAGGATGGCAGTGTCCTTGCAGGAGATATACTTGTCTGTGTCTCTGCTTTCTCTGCTCTGTCCCTAAACTAAAAAATTCAATGTGGCAAGACTGGCAGACAGAGAAAGGGAATTAAATGCAAGTTAAACAAAAAACAAACTGTCCAGTGGAACTTTATTGTGTATTCTTACATATCCGACACCTCCTCCTTCAACACTTCCTGTTCCATATTCTTCTCCAGCGACTCACCTTTGTCCCTCACTGTGCCCGCCACCTCATCTCTACAGGTAGCTAAACTCGGCGGGGCAGGCTCAATTCCCTTTGGTCATGTTGTGGTCATGTCGCATCAAACGCCAACCATGTGTGTATCCGCCTCCCTCAGCATCCCTTATTATTTTATTTTATTTTATTTACAACATTCAGCCTTCAGTCCACACACACACCTTCCTTTATTAATACTAAGTTTTTACTTGAAGTGGATATCTGTGGGCTGGTGTGCTGGATCTTGTAGTTCAATACAACAGCATGTCCTTAAGTTCCAGAGGTTCATCTAGGCCCAGGTGTAGCCTAACATCTAAACAAACAATAGGAGTTTTAAAATTTATTTTAAATCATGTTTTACACTATCAATAAATAAATAAGGCAGCTTATGTTCTGTCAACATGGTTCTTATAGCCCTGAAACCATGAGACACTCCTTTGTCCATCCATGTAAAACAACTGTATTGTAAAAAGCTGGAAGTTTAAAGAAAACAATCCAAACAAACTTCCAGTTTTGTTAAACTTATTTTTATAACCTGTCCAAGAAAATGTATAGTACCACTGACATAGTAGTTAATGGTATTTCAGAGTCTAACTTATCCCGATAATAACAATAATTGGCATACCTAGCTGATACCTGATGATATCGTGAATATTTCAAATGCCTGTAAATAAAGAGATTGAAAACCAAGGAACAGCAGCCTAATAGTTCAAATGGATAATGTGATGTTAAAGGAAAACCATTCCTTGTTCCAGACCAACTGAGGTCTCAGTTGTTCTTCAGGCCCTTAAAATGATCTCAGCTCTAGCCTTGTATTCATTACGTTATTGCAGTTTTAGCCATAACACTGCAATTGATTCCCTTATTACCATGGTTACTGCTCAATGCACTCTGTATACAATCCCCAAAGGCTTGACAGGGATTATTATTATTTTGCAACATGTGTAAAACTCACAACTCCCCTTACAACTTCATCATAGTATATATCATTTGTAACACAAGACCATGCATACTTATTTTATCTATAAGACTCACTGGCTGCAAGCAAGCAAATTTACATTAAGCAAACTGCCAGCTCTGAACATTTCCAGAGTTGCCACCAAGAGAGCTGAAAGCACATTTGGAGAAAGCCTGCAGATTATCAAGTAGTACATAGGAGGAATGGTGGAGTTTTTTTTTGGCTTCTGGGTTTTTGGATGATTGTGTGCATGTATGTTGGGTTCTGTGTGTGTGTGTGTGTGTGTGTGTGTGTTCATTTCTGACTTGGATCGCAGCCGCTCCTAACCGAGTCGGAATGATCCCACTCACTCGCTGCTCTTTCCTCGGGGCATGGAGATAGTGAGATGTATTAATGGATAGAGTGGTGGGAGGAAAGAGACTGAACAAGAAAACATATTAAAATGAGAAGAGAGATGGATGGACAGAGGTGATGTGGAGTGTGAAAGAATGAGATGGATAGATGGATGGAGGAGAGTGGGCGGATGAGGTCAGCTTAGAGAGCTATGAAGATCTACAGCGGGCAGGAGAAGGTATAGGGGAGGAGAGAGGAGGATCCAGATGGGAAAGTATTTTGGCAAGCAGCCCCCCAACTCGCTCGCTGCAGAAACTGCCAGTAATGATCGGTGCGGTCCTGCCAGAAAGAAATCATACAGTAGTTTCATCTCTGTAATCAAATTGCTCTCATTCACTGTCTCTACAGCGTCTTTGTTTGCTTTCTCCTTCCCGACCTCTCTCAAATAGTTTGAAATAGTTATCTCTCTTGATCTATGATGTAATAATCTTTTGTCCTATTCCTTTAATCACTGCTATCTGACTGACTGTTTAGGCCATACATGACCCCCAGTTACCAGTAAAAGCAAAGATGAAGTAAAATCCTGAAATCCCATCTCACTCTGGTTGGCGTATTCGTTGGCTCTTCATAAGATAGAGTTGTTGTGTACCCGAGTTGACCCTGTGTGTGAGGACAACTGGCTGATGTGCCAAAGGCAGGATTGTAATAAGGACACGGCACAGCAGAGAGCATCGAGCAGGACTCTGCGTGTGGAAGAGGGAAAGAGAAAGAAGTGGTAGAGACAGAATAACAGTTAGTGACAGATGGAGAAAGGGATTTTGTGTGTGTGTGTGTGTGTGTGTGTGTGTGTGTGTGTGTGTGTGTGTGTGTGTGTGTGTGTGTGTGTGTGTGTGTGTGTGTGTGTGTGTGTGTGTGTGTGTGTGTGTGTGTGTGTGTGTGTGTGTGTGTGTGTGTGTGTGTGTGTGTGTGTGTGTGTGTGTGTGTGTGTGTGTGGGAAGCCAAAACATTGAAGGGATACTGGGTTTCTAAAAAAGCTCAGTCAACCATACAAAAGCCTCTGCTATGCAACACCAGGACCCCAGGGCATTTTTTCCAGACATTTGTTCCAAGAAAGGGCCAGCCAATACTTAAACAAGAAGCAGAGGGTAGAATAGTGCAGCGCACAGATGACTTGTGTGTAACTGTTGGTAATGAAATGTGTCCTATAAAAGACCAAAACCAACAATTAATTGTACTAAAAAGTGTTGTCTGTCTATCCAAAGCCTGATGTATAGTATCACTCTGTTCCATAGAGCTCCAATGTGTCCAAAAACACAGTATTATACACAGTTTTATACAACAGAGTATTACACTGGCTAACAATGTTACTTCATTTCAATAAACTTTGGCACTGTATTTTAATTTGAGATAATCATATATACACCTCACTGCTTGTGTAATAATAAAATAATAGTCAACAAAAACATAATCTTCTCCCTTTTGACTAACTACAGTGCCCAGCTGTTTTAAGAAATAAAAGAAAAGTGTTGGTTTGTTTAATTAAAGTAGATATTCCCAACCCAAATGTCCAGTATGTCTTCAGTATAAACGAATGGGCTAGGGCTACAGACAGGACAGGGAAGCTGGAGAAGGACTCACACAGTATATCTTGGTCTTCTCATTTAAACTTATAATTTGGAAACAGGAAAACAGGCAGCAATGTGTGCAGTGTTAATAAACACTGCACACATTGCATGATGTTACCTCGCAACATCTGAACTTGGTCTAAACAGTTGTGATGCCCAAATTATAACTATTATTGCTTAAACAATTGCAATATGCATTCTGCCTTACAAGACGGAGAAGAATAACTCTTTCTAAAGTTACAACACACCATATAACAGATCGGCATTAAGCGCACACTTGTACACTTTGTTTCCTAGGTTTTCCTGGCTGGGCTCTTAGTTGAGCCTCTTCATTATAACTCAAAAATGAGTGTGTGTACTGTATTTATGATCCATTTTTATAGTGAGTACAGAAATATCTTGAAGTAAATCATTGGGAGGCATGATGTTGGATCAATACTGCATACAGTTCTGTTTGTATGGAGAACAGGGACTTGAACTGTATAGTAATTACTGTAGCCTTTTCTTACAGTAATGCCCCCACAGTGAGACTCGGTTGCAAATACAGAGAGAGAGATGGTTATATTGAACCACTTTGCTAACACACACTCACAAACACAGACCCACCTACACTCATAGTCCACTTTGGCTCGCCTCCCAGCAGTAGCGAGCTCCATGTGTGGTGCGTGTGAGCCAACAGGAAAGCAAGGATGGAGGGAGTGAAAAGAAAGCACAACTAATGCAAAGGGAGGGATTGTGCTACAGTGCTTCAGGGGAAGGACAAATCAATACACACGCACACATAACACTCCCACGCAACAGCTAAATAATGCCGCTAGTTTGTCTGGCCTTCTCTCTTGGTGACCTCTGTCATCTTTAAAGATGGGAGAGTTTATTCTTGTTTTAGTAAAATTACAAAGTTTTAAACAACAGTTGTTGTAAATGTGTTTACAAAACTGTTTCTGTCTGCTTCTTCACTATTAAAAAGCAGTTTTATTAGTTTGCAAGTCACTTGAATGACTTTTTTCTCTTCGGCTCCAAAAACAAAGCAAGTGAAGAACTCGGGACTCTTTCAACAACTGCATCTGAACCTTTCTAAGAATGCAGTTGAAGACCGAATTCGTCAAAATGTTACCGTTTAAAATGCTTTCTCAAGCCCAAGGCCTCTTCAAATGTGGTCAAAGATGTACCACCAATTTGACGACACAACTGGTGTGCTGTCCATTTTCACTTGACAGTTCTTTGACAGTTTTTAGAGCCCTCATCAATTTCTGACATTAACAAATTCAGTTCATTGGTAAATAAACACATCACATGACTCTATGGCAATTATTTTTTACCTTATGGTAGACAGTTAATGCAAGTCAGGCATGTACAGGCTTGTTCTTGTAGTCACCGTAACCATACAGTTACAAAATGACAAAGAAAAATTGATACATTGAATCATATTGCTAGTCAATTGGCTGCCAAAGCTCATACTGAAAACTTTATGAGACCATTTATATTATTTTCCTTATTCCCATGTATTACATTTGTCAGTTGTATTTGAGTTTAAGGTAAGGTTTTCCCCTGTGAACGTTCTTTTACAACCACAATGAGGAAAAATGTCGAGAAGACTTTGTTCCCCAGTAAAGTTAAATTCATTTAACATTACAGTAACTGCTTACATGTCTTTTATAAAGAAGTGAAGAAGAGGCAGTTGGGGGACACTTGACCAGCTAAGCAGTATCCACAGCAATGTGTGATATGCAGCAGGAAAGAGTGTAAAACAGGCCAGTTTAACTTTATTGCCTAGGGTCAGTGTTGATTGTAACTTGTTCTGATGGCCACTTTGGTTTGTCAGCACGCTGTCTGACAAGTCTTATTTACCAGCAATTTATGTTTGAAACTCTAGAGTGTGACATGCCAAGATTTGGGTTTTTAGGATTTGTGGCCCTTAATTAGAAAACGCTAATGAGACAGATAGAGTTTATTATGCAACACCCTCAGGTTTTGCACTGGCACAATGACATTAATCATAGACCAAAAAGCTAAATGTGAGGGTTTGGCTATGTACATATCTTTTATAGACCAAAAAAATAAAAACACACTTGATGTGTTCTCACTGCACTCATGGTTGCTATATCCAAACTTTACAGTCCCTTTCGACCGTTCACCCACTATTTTTAGGAACAATCTGATGGTGCAGTCAGTCTCCAGCCTCCTGTTTGTCTATTTCTCCTATCTTTTTCAAGCTGAGACTCACCACAGCCCTTTGCCTGTATTAGGCGATGGTTGTTGACAGCACTAAGTGAGGCAGTAAATAGCACAGTAAAGTGGGTCTCGGAACGTCTGTCGCGCCTGCTTGTGCAGCATGATTCTTTTTAGTTGCTCTGTGCTCTGTTTGAACAGTTGGTTTTAGGCAGTAAGGCCTCTTTTAAACACAGATTGTAAGCATCATAAGCTGTCCTCTACAAATAGCTTGCTGTGTCTGATGCACTTTGCCCGCCTGATACCCTCATGGACTAGGATGCACACACACACAAACACACACACACACAAAGCAGGAATTAAACACACGCAAAATTGCATTCACACAAAAAAGGCGCACATGCAATGAGATGCTTCTTGAGTCACTTTACTGGATGACTCACTGTCTGGTTCAGTCTGTCTCCACATGCTACAGCATCTGGACCATAATTCCCAGCTAAGACCTTGATAGAGTGTTCTGAGAGTTGTGTATGTGCGTGTGCATGCTTGCTTGCAGTATATGCCAAGAGTATGATTGCACTAGGAGTAGTGAAAACCTTCTAAGCAGCAACAAATAAACAGTCATTCATAGATTTATATTTTAGATGACTGTTCCGTAAAGTTTTTTGAGAAATGGTCGGAGGGTTCACAACAGAGGATTTTGTGACAGATTCTTTTAGAAATAAGTGGCAGTCAGGGGAAATGAACAAGATGCAAAGAGAATTTTTGAAGTATAAAAATACAAACGGAAACCATGATTGTGGTTGACCGAGACGACAAAGATATCACTTTCTGTTCACCTCTTGTCTTGTCGCCTTATTTTCCCTCTTTCTTTTACTTGCACCCTTCTCTTTGTCCATTCTTTTCTCTGTTCCTTATGTGCTTGATTATATGCTCTGACTCCTCGTGACGCCATCTTGCATGTCTTAATTAAACGGCTGCTTGGAAGGAAGAAGGCATTGAGTGAACGAAGGGATGGGTGGTGGGGATTAATGAAAGAAGAGTCCGTTAATTACACAACAAGGTCACGACCACTTTACCTTCACAGCTTAATTGCGGCCCCTGATTGCGTCGTAAGGTCTCATTTTAAATTCAAACAGCAGGCGGATTAAAGTATGTTAATGGTTGGTGTGTGTATTTATGTTGTGTGTTTGGGTAACAAGTGTGCATTTTATGCATCAGCTCACCCTTGACAGTGTGATTTCAGGGAAGGGTTACATTGTTTAAAGAACTTGTTTGATGAAAAGATGGATGCATAAGTGTATTGTGTGTATGTTAAGTTTGTATTGTGATGTGTTTAATGTATAAGCAGTCTTATCATTTGGGCTCTTTTGGGATTTGGGATCATGAGAACTTTTAGAAATACAATGTGTAGTTCAGGAGGACTATGGTGCCTACTCATTAGCTCATTAGCATTTCTTTTCACTTTTCATTAAAGGAATGATTTTCTGAGTTGTAGAGTCCCAAGAAGACCTTGTTGGCTGTAAACTGCAGTGATCATTGTGTTTTTGCAGAAATGAACAGCCATTTTTGGATGCTGGGAGATATAGGGTCCTGTTTAAATAGATGCTCTTTTTTAAATTGTTGCATTTTTCACTAAAATTCATAAACAACCAAAAACGATGAGCTCTAACCCTCTAACACTTACTTTGTGTGTGTTGTCCATATTAACTGTATGTGTGTCTGTTGCAATCCATGTCATGAAGCTAAGCCGTTAAAACCCGTGGGGGGTGGGAGGGGTTGGAGGATCAGCCCACTGCATCCATCTCCTTGATAGGCCAACTGTTTCTCATCAGATGGGGTCTTGTGTCCACACACACCCACGCGGACACATACACATGGCGCACACACCCTCCGAAAACATTTTAACTGTCGGATGCTCTGACCGTGACTCCCCCCACCAGTGAAAACACTTAATCAGCCTTATGGTCCAAGTGACCCCCTACCACTACCTCCATCCATCTTTCCAGCTGCTCAGCCATTTTCTTTTTAATAACTCTTTATCAGGACGCTGGATCTCAAATATCGCAGGGAATGTGCGATGAGCACGGATTAGGTTTGCCTTAGATGACCAACTGAACACAAGACTTCATAGGGTAGAAATCACAGAAACCTGTGTTGTACATTCATGTTTTACAGTGGAAAGGATATGTGTCTGTAACATCTACAACTAATAGTATCATATATTTAAAGTACTACTCAGTTATTCTGAGTTGTTGGGGAAAAAGTATTTCCCCTTTTGCTATTGCTAAGAAAAACACTAACAAACACCATTATCAAGATAAAACAACTTCTCATTTGTTTCGTTCCTTAAAGTCCTGCTTTCTTTTTTATTTGTATATTAACTAAGATGCGTCCGGAAAGAGGGACCTGCATTCTTTAATGCTTTATTTCTTTTTACGATTGATTCCTATTATTCCCTGGAGACTATGACTTCTGAGATTCTACCTCATGGCACTGGTTAATACATACAGGTCATGTGTCAGATGAGGGTCAGGCAGATGAATCACTGAGGCGTTCACATGTCATTGTGTGTGTGACAAAACAAAGTAGTGCAAGGCAGACAAGGAATTGAGTTATATGCTCACATTGTCAAGCAAAACTGAGTGATGAGGAAAAATAAACACCTGTATGATGTAACACAATGCAATACAATAGCTCTGCTTTAAATACTGACACTAGTTGTTTGTCTTGACTGCTGCATTCTGAAGCCATGCATGTGGTGTGTGGGGCTGCGTCATATTTAAAGGTGTTTGCAATCATTTCCTCTGCTTTATTTACATACTTGGAAGAGCTAATAGAAATCACATAATAATGCAAACCGGTAGTGAACAGCATGACGTGCAAAACATATTACCATAGCATCAACACCACCCTTTGACAGTGTCAGAAATATAATTTGTAAGTTTCACAAGGTTGTATTTATTGCTGCTGTATTGGAATGTATTACAGTTCACAATGGTTTCTATTATAAGCAGATGGTTGTTCCCTCTTGATAGTCTGTCAGGAGAATTGCACCTTCGATCCCCTTGCTACTCTGTATGCATGCATGCCCAAGCTATCCCTTTTTCATTCACACACATTAGACACTAATATGCTGTAAAAGATGCATACCGCCCTTATATAGGCCCTCACAAAGATGATTACACTGCATAGGCACACAAAGATATGCATTTCCCTATCCTGGTTCCCTTTAAGTGACTTTAATAGGTGTGTCTTCCAGGTTAGAGGAGCTATCTGATTGCCCTTGACCTCTCATTTAACAGTTTGACTAGACACTAGATTAAATGAACTGCTTTACAGTTTTTTTTCTTTCTCTTGCTCTCTCTCT
>NC_048420.1:18598740-18645162 GCF_013103735.1 Etheostoma cragini | reverse complement strand
CTCTCTCTCTCTCTCTCTCTCTCTCTCTCTCTCTCTCTCCGTTCCCCTCTTCTCCACTGTATTTAAGGATATGCAGCAGGGCTCATCTATCTGCACTCTTGGGAGTGACATTTATCAGGCGGTTTTGTCTATATCTAGGTCACAGTCTTTATGAAAATGGCTGATTCGGATGAGGAAATGAAAATGTAGTCATTAGTAGTCGAGACTCATTCAAGATCACATCACCGATTTAAATAGCTGATTTAAAAGAATCAAAAGAAATTGGCGTGTCAAAACAGAGTGCAGGCTGAAATGTATGCTTGTTAATTTCCATAAGCAGGCCACGTCCAAGAAAAGAAACTCTTCTACTCTCCATATCCTCCCTAATGCTTCCACCAGTGAATGTGATTAGCTTCCAGTTGCACATATTAATAAATGTTTAGGAAATGTAAGATCTAAACGTATGTGTCACATGGAATCATGATCCGTATCTGTACTCAAACAAACATTTCTTCTGGATTACACACTGTTTCCTTTGTCTGAGTTTTTTTACTTCACATTCCCACAAAAACAAATATTGACAGCATTTTCATTTGATACTTTTTCTTGACTCTGTTGTTTTATACATCATACTCCCGGTGCAGACATACTGTAGATGTGCACTTTAGATGCATTTTCATACATGGCAAATTGGATGTAGTGAAGAATGACATAAATGATTATCCATATTGCCATTGCAAATGGGGAGAGATGTAAGTGTCTAAAATGCTGCTATGTGTATAACCTTCAGCAGCATTACACATCAATATTACTTACCTAAGCTTATCTTCGCTCTTAGTTTGAGGGAGGGATTGTATTTTAGTAAAGTATGACAGGCCGGAGAATGGTGTGCACACACACACAAACACACATGCGGCACAACAGCACGCATCTTCAAAAAGAGCAGAACATTGAATCTCATTTTGTGAGCGCTAAACCTTAAATTGCCTGACATTCAAATGCAAACAGGTTAGCTGACTTAGGCTGACGCTCCCTACTTTAACTCGAAAGCACACACACAAACATACACAAAATATTCCCCTAACCTTAACCTGTCTTATGGTGCAAGTGTTTTTCCAAGCATGCTGGGCTTGTGCATTAAGGACTGTGACTGTCCATCTGGATGTGATGGTGGCGATGATGATAATGGGTATCATTGGGACGTGAAGGCCAAGAGTCTGCAGACCGGTTTGCAAGGCTTGACGGATCACTGTTAAATTTGGTTTTTACAGTGTTTAACTGTCCGTCTTTCGTCCATGTGTCCTTCAGTCAGAAGACTTATTTTTTTTCAGTGCACTATGGATTTGATTAGGGATTCTTAGACAGCAGTACTGCTTTGTAGTGTGAATGGTGTTTCTGTCTGCATGTTCACATTACCATTTTGAGACATGGTATGTGTGCTGGTGTGCTGCATCCTAAATGCGTCTGTTTGCTTTTTCCACATGCTTGCATGCACGTGCAATGTCAATGGGATAGGCGCAGACATAAACAAATGCATGTTTGGTTAAGCTAAATGGAAGCTGGGTAAATACCACACAGTTCAACACAGACCACTGAACAAGGTCGCCGATCCCATAGTCGAGGTCTTATAATTGAGGTGATGTTTGAGGATTTGAGGCTTACGGTATCGACTGAAATAACCCAGTACCAAGTAGTATCGTAACTTCTCCAGTCAAACAATACCTCCAATCAATCGTTTTTAATGTACCCAGATCTACAGTAGAAAAGTGACTATTTGCATGGTTTTGATTGCAGCCAATTGCTGCGTTCTATTTGATACAACATTTTATTGGGCCACTGCTGCAGCACCTACAATCCATACAGTCTGCGGTGTGGTAATGTCATGCACAATGAATTTGACGGAGTTGGCTGTTCAACGTGCCTAGCTGAATACTTTCACATAATGGGTATTGAATAGAGGACAAAAAAAGTGTTAAAGGTGCCCTGTCACAAAAAACGTTTTACTTGCATTTTTTGAAATATGTCAGGTCCATATGTGTTTGTGTCGTGAATGTAAAAATTAACTGCAACCTCCTCTGTCAGCTCTAGCCTCTGGAAAGAAATAAGCGGAGAAATCAGGCCAATTATAAAAGTTGGTCAGTCTGACGTCTTGTTGCCTGAGCTCATTACTATTCATGAGCTCGCCCACTTGCACTGGGTAAAGGATGCTGATAGCCAGGCTCTCATTGGCTAGCTGTTAGCCAATCAGAGTCAAGCAGCTTAACTTGTTGAAAATGTATGAGAACTGGCACAAATCAAGCTGAGTCTCCTGCAAGCTTTCTATACAAAACTAGAATGGCTTGAAACAAGTTTACCAAGGCATTTCTTCCACAAGAAAATGTTACAGAGTCCATGGTAGAACTTACCACATTACCCCAAAGTAATGAAATACGTGTGACAGGGCACCTTTAAATGAAGTACTCTATTGATATCACTTTAAGGATATTGGTACTGGTATTGTCAAGTTTTAAATAATACTCTGCCCTAAGAGAGAGTGAGGAGAAGGCCATGCAACAAGGGCAAGGGCAACCAGCATCCCACAAAGGACATTATATTGTATGCACCCCCAGATTACACGGTTAGCACCCCAGACCACTGCCATTGGGACTTCTCAAAACCAGAAAGCATTGATTACATTATGGTAAGGCAATGACTCCCACTAGCCAGGGTTAATGGCTGTGTCTGAAATCACTCCCTATTTACCATATAGTGCACTATGTTTACTGTCAGCCATTTAACTTAACTGCCGGAATTCTAATAATAATAATAATAGGGATGCATTTTATTTGTAATGCACTTTACATTAAAGACAAACCTCAAAGTGATACAGGTAAGATCATAAAAGCATGATAAAAACATCAGTTTAAAATACAGATAAATAGTGCAACAAAATTGTTGTGCAAGGTTAAAACTATGTGTAACATGTATGCACTATAAAGTAGTCCTTAACATTTTCAAAATTGGAACCAATCAAGTAGTGTCCTTGGGGTGTTAACTACTTGTTGCTAATAATTCTATAGTCTATAGTTAATATAGTGAACAAGGCTGTGATTTCCGGACACAGTTAGTGAATTGTTTGGCTAATATCACAATGAGGCAGAGAAGCATCAAGCCAGAGTTTCTGATGTCACAATATGGGGGTAAAACTTGAGGCCTAATCTCTGTTGAGCCTGAGTTAATGATGTTCCAATGATGCAAAGATCAAAGGGTCAGTTTACAGAACAATATATTTCCAACCTTGACACATTAAGCTATGTCTCTGAGACTTCTGCCCCCAATCCAATTGGGACAAATAGAACTTCATTTGTACTGTTCAAAGCACTGAACTTTCATGTGCTTTTTGGAGTGTATGAATGTAAAGGTTGTTCCATGAGTCTCAAATGCATGGTATGTGATTGTCTGTAAAAGTCATGAATTGAAAGTTCCAATCCCCAAAATAATACAGGGTTTTATTACGGCCTCTTATAAACCTGCAACAAATGATAGCTGGTACAGAAGTAGAGATAGCGAATTATAGTCAAAAAGGGAGAGAGGATGGAAGAGAGCATGATAGAGATCATGGAGGGCAAGAGGAAGGTGGGGAGGGCAGCGTTTGCAGGGAACAGAGCTGATAGCAGTCAAGAGCTATTTGAGAAGATGAGATGGGAGAAAGGTAAACGTCGTATTTAAAGAGAACAGTGAAAACATAGGGAAAGAAAAACAAGAAGCTTTGTCAACATTGATTGACATCTGTGTGTATTTGCTTGTTAATGTTGTATTTTGTATAAACAGCGCCTCAACCTCATGAGTCAGTGTGTTCATTAGGTCTATGCACGCTCTGTCCATCTGTGTTGTAATCATGTGTATGCAAGAAAAAATACATTTGTTTACTTTTATATCCAAATATATATAAGACATACTGAATTGTTAATTCATTTTGTGCCTTTTTTTTTTTTTGTTACAGTAAATCCTGTTTAATATTGGATTTCAATACACCCTTATATATACCATAATACCACATATGAACATGGGGATGTTCACACATTCAAAGGAGACATTAAATTAAATTAAAATTAAATTAACAACTGCGTCGGTGTTAAAATAGCAAAGACACTTGCATTGGGACTCGCGCCACGCTGCGCCAGGTGCAAGAAAGGCCCCTAAATGTTTTATAGCACATATGCATATTTTTGAACAAAATAAAGTAAAATAAGTTTTACACATAAAAGATGTTCATGTTCAGCTTGTACACAGCACCACTGACATTGATACCTTGGCGGCATTGTTTGCTAGTTATCCTCCTGTGTTCTCTGTATCATGTCTGTGGTAACCAGGGCAGAACAGAGAATAAATGATAAAATAAGGATTGACCTGAATGGCATGGCTCAGAGCTTTCTCCCTGATTACACTGTGAGGCAGCAGTCAGTCAGTGGGTAGACTTAAATGAGGTCTTCACTTTAAGCTGATAACAGGGATTTTTGCTGTAATTCTGAGCTTGGTTATATCTTTAAAGCAGCTAGACACACAGACAGGTTATGACACTGCATGTAGCGCGTGACAAAATTGTTGTCTTCAAAAAGCAGACCATGGAAAGTGTCACAAAATTGCTTTTTTCATCAGTCAGTTAATGTCAGGCTATAGCATTAGAAAGCCAAAGTGGATGACTGCTGTGATGTGATACTTAACCACCAATAAACTATACCTACTTGGATTTGTGTTTCAGCCAGAAGTGCACTGTTTATGTACGGAGCCCACGAGGTGTCATTGAAAAAAGAAAGCTGGTTTGTGCTCTCAATTTCTGCTCTTGATTCAATAATTCATGCTCTCAAATTAGCTAAGAAGATGATGGTTTTAAATAAAAAATAAAAAAATAATTGTACTTACATGCTGCACTTACATGTGGCACTTTGTAGTTTGGCTTATTTGAAGCTAATGAACTGGTATGTGATTCTTGCTGTTCTGACTTTGTACCTTCATGATTGAATGCACTTATTGGAAGTTGCTTTGCATAAAAGTGTCAGCGAAATTACTTGTAATGTAATGTAATGTTAGCATGCTGTCATTTGCATTTAGCTAAAAGCACTGCTAAAATGGACAACCTGTACATTTTATTGTGGTAAATAAAAATATCTTAAACCTTTACACCAAATTTTAGAATAAAACACATACATCACATCTCATACACACATTCAGCCAAAGACCCATTATGTAGTAAGTACTTTTTTTTTTTTTTTTATGGGGACTGGATCCATCCAGTTCAGTCCAAGTTCAATGAGTCCAAGTCACTCAGACTCATCTGGGAACCATAACCTAATCATTTCACAACGTTATAATGTGACCCAACCTGAAGCACTTAAACCTACCAATCATCATTCTCATTTCTCTCTTTGAATTATTGATTTCCACTTGCTGGAATCACATCCCATCTCCTTCATACTATCACTTTTTGTCCCTCTTTTTTTCTTCCATGCCTTTGTAAACCTCTGCAAAAATAAATAAAAATAAATCAAGGCAGTACATTTCAAATCAGTGCTGCATAACACTTCAGCAGGAATCCAACAACAGTATCATTTGTTGTCTGTATGTTTTGACATCTGCAAAAGTTTCAGTTTTGTGTGCGTATTTTATGTTTTTATTCCTGTGTGTGTGTGTGTGTGTGTTTGGTTTAAGGTGTGTGTGTGTGTGTGTGTGTGTGCGCACGCACGCTAATGTCTAAAGCAAACATCTTTTAGTGTTATTAATATTAATTAATGTCTGCTGCCAGGGAGGCAAAGAAACAATTCATTGCTCACATGTATTGTATTAAGTGCTTCATGATTTATTAACGGGAATGTTTAAGGTTGGAGAAAATAAAAGGAAAAGGAAAAGAAAAGGGCAAACTATAAATTGATTCCTCCCATAGACAAAAGTCCATTAAAGTAATATGTGAGCTCATTGAAATAAAGATTCTTTAGCTTTTTCAGTTTGTATTCATTACATGGTGGATCTGTTGGCATATCTCTAAGTGTCATTTTGATCATGAATATTTTATCATTTCTGTCATTAATCTGATGAGATTGATATCAAGTTTTACATTTTTCATTTAATCAACCCACAGGCTCTCAGGAAGTAAACACACTGACCAAAGCTACTGTTGCATATAATCCCACTGTAGGTGACCTTAGTCTCACTGTCACTGCTTTTTCATTGTTTCTCATCTGTATGCATTACATGTCGATGCTTATGTTTTCTGTCTGTCTTTCTGTCAAGCTAAATACATAGTCTGTCTGGCTGTCTGTCTGTCTCTGTCTTTGTCTCTAAACTATCTCTCACACTAGTTGGTCACCTGCCTCATCCTACATCTCTTCCCCAACCCCCCACCTCTCTTCTTATAGGACTTGGCATGTTGCTGCATATCTGTATTATTACACCTTGAAGAAGTGTGTGTGTGTGTTTGTGTGTGTGTGCGTGTACATGTGAGACCATGTTCCATTTAATAGAGGCTCCCTGTTGGCACATAGGACAAATTCATCAGTTGGTTTGCCAGCTGTCCTGGCATATCTCTCCTTCTGTCTCTCAATTTTTTATAACCACCCCTTCTCCTTTTCTCTGCCTGATGCTCTCACTTCCAGTTTAGCATGTATACCTTGGTAATGAAAAGGCAAAGAAGGGATGGGAAAAAAATCCTCCAATGATTGGAGGGGTTTTTGTACAAGCATCTTCTTTTTTTTACTGTTGGATACATTTTAGAGATTCCACACTCTCCCATTGGCAGGCGGCTGCTGGCCCATTTTGACTGACGTGAGCTTTCCTGGCATTGGCTGTTGGCGTGTCTTCGAATGATCCCTTGCTGTGTAGAATGATGGGCAGCTCACGAAGCCAGCTCCTTTTGTTATCTGAGCTGCACATATTGTCTTGATACACCCCTATCATTAGACACACATTTCCAAGGTGGGCTGGCTAAATGTGTATCCACGCTGAATTGAAGAGATAAGTCAGAATTGCAGCCAGCCACGAATACTACTGACTGACTGACTGACTAGCCTGCTTTTAAGCATGATAGGTGGGAATCGCAAAACCCATTTCTGTTCTCATACCTCTATGCATAATTTTTGCCTTGATTCGGTTGCTATTCACGCTTTATGTCCTTGGCGTGTTGAGGGAAGGATAGTGGCAGCGGGGTCAGGAACAAAGAGAGTCTACTTCAGTGCTGCTTGACAGTGTATCTTTTCTGTTAGGTCCCCGTGCTTGGCTGTGCTGTAAGCTGAAAGCGAGAGGCTTTTCTCAGTGTAATGACAGACATTAGAAAGTCAATTACAAGGTTCTTACAGCCTTGGAGACACATTTTGCAGGCATACACACATGGCAGGTAAACAGGCACACTAAAACATACTTACATGCACTCATTGTGGTCTGAGCCACGAGTGGCAGCTGAGGCCTGCTAATCGATGTTTGATGGCTTGCCTTTTGTGCTTGTTCTGTAAGAGTGGCTGAGTAAAAAAGGTGGAATAACAGAGGCCCCTTCCTTCATTATTGGGTATGTTTCGCCCAGTCCAAAAGCATTTGGGAACAGCAGCTTCTAGTGTGCGTCTCTGCACATGCTGTGTGTACCTTAACTTGACTGTCTCACACACGGATCTGTCGTCTCCTATCTGCATAATTGACTGTGTTCTAGTGTGACACGGTGCCAGTGCTGGGAGAGAAGCTCTGGCATCGTAAAACTCCACTTACTGCTTATACCTCAAATTTTGTCACATAATTGAAATAGTTCTGCTCTCTTGAATGGCTGGATAGAATAATGAGACAGATGACTTACATTGCTAACATTAGCTAATATTTATAATAATAGCTTGCGTTCCAGTCAGTAGGAACAACCTTGTATAAGTCTTATTGATTGCGTTTATCATTTTTCTTGATTTCATTAAACTTTTCTTTGTTTTTTTTAAGACCATTTTTAATTGTAGATGTATTCTCATAGTCATGTTTACATCAACATATTTTTATGTGCATTTTGAAGTATTGCATTAAAAAAAAGGTTTATGGATACGGCAAAAATCTGAAAAACTTTGTCAAAATTGCAAAATTGTAAAAAAAGCTTTTTTTACGCTCGCTTGAGTTGTTTTTTTGCCTTTTATTGAAACAGAGTTGAAAAATAGAAGATGGAAGCAGCTAAATAAGTTGTTACCTAGCGTACATATAACTCACATGACTATAGACCCGGGATCCATCAGATGGGGTATGGATCAGGACAAGGTGTGTATTGGAGTTGCGGTGCGTTATTGCCTGTGCCTCAGCCACGTTGGTTAAATTCAGGAATTGGTTCTACAGCTTGAACCATATGGTTCTGCACACCTCATATACACAGAGGTGATCGGTTGTCTTACAGACACCAAATGTCTCTGCCACAACGCTGTATTCTGCACATGTGGCCAACACACTATGCTACCTCAATCCATTAAACAAAATAACTTAGATTCTAAGCTCTTTGATTTAGCAAGCAGGTTTGCAATGTTAATCCAAGCGCAACGTCAGCTTGTGACGAAACCATGCTTTGCATAGTCATTTTATTAGTTTATTCGCTCTACACCAGTGGATGGAAACGCTTCTAATTCGCATTTTCTTTTTGGCGACATTTTAAAAGTTCCCTTAAAATTCGCTTGACAATGTGATGGAAACATGACTTGTGAGGCAAAAGTCAGTCGCTCTTCCCATAGAAAATGACTAACAATTAAATAGTAACAAAATGCCAATCAAACGCCTGAATAACTGCTCAGTTAATGCACAGAGAGTTAAATTTAGGGAATAAAAAAGAGAGGGACAGATTAGAGGGAGACATGAAGTGTAGAAAGGTAGAATATAAAACAGAAGAGAAAAAGAAAGCCATGATGAGAGGTAAAGGAATAATAAAGACGGATGTATTAGAATAGCAAGAGAGCAGAGGAGAGAAAGGAAAAGAGGGAGCTAGCATACCAGATCTGTTAATGTAGACCTGCTGTTTAGAATACAGTCTCAGAAGAGAGAAGACCAGAGCATCGAGCGGTAGCTCGCTGCCTGATTTCACACCCATTATCACCTTCTATAAAGCCACAGCAAGTGGAAAATGAAACGGCATAGGAGTGTGTAAAATAGGCTGTTTGTGAGTGTGTGTCTATGCACCGCCCCTTTGTCACACATGCATTGATAAACTTCTGTTACATGGTGTGTACTCTTGTGTGCTGCGTATTTGAGGTCATGAGTGCTTATCGCCCTCGTCCACATTCTCACCTCTCCTAGTCCCTCTCCCATGTGGAGTAGTTTTGTGTCACTGACTGTAGAGGGAGATTTTTTTCCAAAACTCGCAGGCAAAGATGAAAATGGGGAAAACAACAACATTAACTTTGTGGTTTTGCAGTTGCGTGCCTGCGCATTGCCTCTCTTTTTCTTTTGTTTGCCTAGCTGGTTGAATCCAGTAGCACCCTTTGATGCCATTTGCCAAAGCCACTGATCACACGTAATGTGAGAATTGTGTTTGCCAGATAGATTTAGTCAGTCTCCTCTACTGTTCTCCCCTAATCACATCTTGTATCTTGTATGTACTTCCCTCTGCAGTCACTTGTTTTCTTTTTTTCTCTCCATTCTCTCTTAATTTTCTCTTTCATAAATTGAAAGGGAGATTAGAACATTTTTCTTTGGCTTTAAAATGAATGGTGGAAGGTTCAAATTCCTGTGCAAAGAAGTGAAAATGCAGAAGTTGTATTAATTATTATTATTATTGTTATTATTAATTAATTTATTTTTAGCCTCTGTGTGGAAATAAATCGTGGTTTTCAATTTCTTTTACATAACAATGAGGGATTTATGTGGTAATCCCATGTGGAGAAATCTTCCTAAAATAATTCTTTCAATGGGATTTAGCACACATCATTAATTAATCAAATTTCATGGACATATCTCATACATTTCTCTGTGTTCTTTTCCAGCTTGTCCCCGTGGCTCCTATAAGATGTCCTCTAGGCAGCAGGAGTGTTTTCCCTGCCCAGCCAACAGTGTTGCAGAGGAGGAAGGATCTGTGGCGTGTGTTTGTGAGGAGGACCACTTCAGAACCCCCCTGGACACACCCTCAGCACCATGCACAAGTAATAAAATAATATATATGTTTATATTTGACTGCACCTTTTCCTCTACCAGGGGCATTCACAATATATCGACCACACACTGTATCCCTTCATCTAGACATTTTTGCATCAAGTGAGCAATCCAATGTTTGTAAGCCAATTATTATCACATTCAGCCATTCAGCCTTTCATTTCTTTATCCTTAAAGACCGCTTTTACCCGTCCTTAACCCTGAATCCTTATCCACCTCCCCTTTTTTGTCTCATCACCTCTTCGTCTGACCTGCACCCACCTCCACGGTCTATCTATCCTCATTCTCCCGGCTCCTCCTCATCACCCCACTTCCATGTCTCATCTCGCACAACCTTCACCTCTCCTTCACCTCATACCTTGCCTCTAGTATTGCATTCCTTTGATAAAATAAAAGTCCACCTAAAACATGGCAAGTGTTTAATTTTAATCATCCCAGGAACAAGTCAGTCTCAAAACGCTGCTGTGTTGATTAAAAAGTTGTGAGTTGGTAAAAAAGCTTTCAGAACTGCAATGTCAAAAAATTTGTATGCATGTGTGTAGCATCAGTAAACCCAGAACATCTGCAATCATGTTTGAAAGCGAGTTAAAAAGTAGGGGCTATTATTTAAAAATAAGTTTTAGATATTGGTTGAATTAAGTCCTTTTTTTTCCATAGAGAAAACATCCTCATGGTCATACGTGTTATGTAAATTTTCTTCATTTTTAGTTTTAAGATGGACTTTTTCACTCCCGACCGGTGCTTACACCCTCTTCTGTTTCATCTAATAGTATACACACATTATGTATCCATCCACTGCACCCATTGTCTGTGCCTCTTACCCTTTATCCTTTTTATCACCCACCCATCCTTCATCCCCCCTTCCATTAGGTCCACATATTCGTCCAAAAAGCCCATCACTCCAATTTCTCCATCTTTTGGCTTAACCTTCTACATTCTCTCCATTTGCCCATACCTTTTATTCTGACATTAAATATCTATTTCCTGCTCTATATCCATTATCCACCCCTTTACCGGACCACCCCATTTTTTTCACCAATTCCCACGCATCTTCCTCCTTTCTCTCTCTCTGTCGTCTTTTCTCGGCCTCTCATCCCTCTTCTTTCTACCTAACTGCCTCTTCACATTTCCCTTCCTCTTCATCCTTTCATTCATGAGTGTTATTACCCCATTCTTCTTGCCTTTGTTAAACTGAAAGCTCATCCCTCTATCCTCAAGCGACCAAATCTATGATCTCATCCCCACTGCCCACTATTATCCGTTCATCCCTCATCTCTTACCTTCTTTCACCCCTTCTCACATACCTGAATGCCGTTCTTCTCCAATGAAGAGGCACTACGAGGCCAGTAAGACAAAGACCATACAGGGTAGCCCTATTGATTTCTGCATGGAGAACAGCCTATTGATATAGCTCAGTAATTAGATGGAGGAATAATGGGCTCTTTATTCTGTGAGAACTCAGGGCAGTAAAACAGTAGGGTCACAAGGTTTGTGTGTGTGTGTGTGTGTGTGTGTGTGTGTGTGTGTGTGTGTTTGTATACATTCACATTTATTCACGTGTATACATATACATATATATGTGTGTGTATAGGTTATCATGGCTTTTATGGTAACTGTGATGGAGGGGTGTAATTACAATATTGATCGCTGAGCTTTCGGATCCCGGTGTGATAACATTTATAGCAGCCTAATGACCACATTAATTACACTATTGATTCTGTAATTATGATCATCCCCCGATTCGGCTAATCCACTGCATGGTACGGATGGAGAAAGAGACAAAAAGAGAGGGAGCTTGATTAATCTAGAATCAGAAGAATAGAAGAAAAAGGGAGAGTTTGTCAGATGAATGAGGTTTGATATGCGCACCTTATTATCTCAGCAATTAAAGAATAATACCAGTGTAATTTTAGTCTTTTCCCTTTGCCATTCATGCCTAGGAGGTACTACTCTGTTTGCCACAGTTAGAAGCCACTGCGGTCCCCTTGAAATAATAAACTCTTCTTGTTTTAAGAATCTTTTTGAAAAACTTAAGAGAACACACAGAACACTATTACAAATGAGATTCATCTTGTAATAATTCCATTCCATTCTTTATCATTGTTAGTGATGACTATTTGAGACACACACATGGAAAATGGAGTCCAACAATTGACTTATTTTTTGAGTCATTAAAGTCTTTCCCTTTTCAATCAAACGTTTGGTCTTAGCTTCTGGCTCAGGGACAACATGCATGCAGACTCTTCATGGGCTGTAATGGCAATACTGTAAACACAACATCAAGAGCAAGTTTTGATTCAGTGTGTTGGTCCTGCAATGGAGAGGGAGTCATAGAGTCATTTGGTTCACACAGGGGTGGGGGAGATGGAATATGGACACAGATGGAGAGTGAAAGGAGGGCAAAAAATAGGAAAAAGAGGAATAAGAAAGCTGGGAGGTCAAACTTTTAATAACTCAGATTTATAGATGATTAGAGAAAAAAGGGAAACTTTAAGTGAAAGAGGGAGTGCTAGGCAGATAAAGTACCCAAGTAGAGAGAGATGTGAATAAAAGGCCCAGCTGTGGCTACATCAAATGTGTGTGTTAGCGTGTTCACTCACTAAATGTTCTCACGGCTTATGTAACTCTGTGCTCCATGTGTGTTTGGGAGCGGGACTCAGCTGTGGTATGTGACGTGTTTGACAGCACGCACAGAGCAGCACACCTTCACTTATTCATTACACAGCACATAGGCACACATACATGGACACATACAAAATTCATGGCCTTTGATGGACCGTAGCTTTATTCAGCCTATGTGTGCAAGAACCAGTGGGAAATGGCACCGGTCAGTCAGGATACTGATTTAGTGATAAGAGACAGTCCTCCAGCCTGACATCTTACAGACCTTCAAATACTGGACTGTATATTTTTATTTTAACTTTTTTTGTCACGTGTGATGGTGTGGTTTTTACATAACATGCAAAGCCCTGTGCATCAGAAAGTGGTCTATATTGGCTATGATCCAGAGACACACTGTTAGAGTTCCATGTTTTGCCTCAAGCATCACACCACACATACACAGCCTTTATAATACGGGCCATGGCAATTCTTTGTATATTATACATTTTGATAACACGTAAAGTGCTTTACATTGACAGAAAAAATAGAAGTATAAACATGAGCCCATAGGTTGCATAAACAACGCAAATATAAGAATATATTGAAAGCAAGAGTAGAACAAAAAAACCAAATCAATCAGCAATAAAATTCCAAAGCACCACCACAATCAACTAGAAGACCTCTTCCTGATGAACTGGGAGGCCTCATCGGGTTGTAACTGGTGAGCAAGTCAGAAATGTACTGAGGAGCCAAACCCTGAAGTGCTTCATAGACTTTGTAAGCAGACTTTGTAGTATGCAGCTCAGACTCTTGGGATACATTTGACATATCACAACCGTCTTATGAAATCCGATTAGTGTTCCAGGAGAGTTAAAAGCATTTTCTGTTTGAACTCACCTTCATTTACTGATGGTAAATGGAGGATTTGTTCCAGCAGCACTGTTGACATTAGCACATAACATATTTGTTATGCATGCTCGTGCACGCACATGTTCAAACAAAAGCTAATGTCACTGTAAATCATCAAAACACACAGCTACTGCTTTTAGTCTGCATCGTCAATAATCCCTCCTCCATGTTTTTTTGACTCTCGCTGCTAAACCAAAAATACTGCAGCATATAATGATGTACCTCAACAACAACTCTACATTTTTAATCGCCTATTTCGATTAAGGTTCAAATGGATTTAATTAAACCAATTGTTTTTCATCACCAAATCCTGGATAAAACAGGATTATTGTAATGTGACAAGCCCATCATGTGAGACAAGGTCAAGCTTCAGCAAAATGTTTAAGTAGTCTCTTAAAATCATACAGGTACTATGTAACAGTTAAACATGTTATTGACATATATATTTTTTAAAGTTTTATAAAAGCCCCTTTTTTTACAGAAATGCCCAGCTTCACAGTTACAGAGATTAAAATAAGTGGATAGTAGGAAGTAGTCTTTGAGTGCAATGTTTAGGAGTAAAGAATGCTGCTGCTGCTATGATCACTTCAGTGTGTGTCACAGATATTGCTTGTAGTGACATAATTAGTCATAGTGTAAAATCTTTTTGTCAATTTCAATTGCTTTATAATAGTGCTGTCAAACGATTAAAATATTTAATTTAAATTAATCACATTAATGTTATAGTTAACTCGCAATTAATCGCAATTAATCACACATTTTAGACCAAAATACTGTGTCAAGGGGGCTGAGAATTCAAATCAGCTGTGTGCTTGGCCATCAAGTGCTATTTCAGACTGGACGTGCTGCGAAGATAGCTCAGTTCACAACGACAAAACACACCGATCACTTTGGTCTTGTAAATGGAACCATTTAACAACTTATAAAAAGTAAACATTCCATTCAGAATCTTATTGGCCTCAATATTGGCTTCTCGCACTTGCACTCGCCATCCACTGAAACGTATCTACTCTTTGGCCGTCTTGCAAGCCCAAACAAGTGTGTGCGGCGTGCCTGTTGCTTTGTTTCTGGTCTACCTAGATCTGGTGTTGTGTTGTAGTTTTTCTAACGTTACAGCATGTTTAAAAAAAAACTACAAATTTGCTAGGCCAAAAAGAACATTAATCTGATGTTAAAATGGGTTTGGTTAACACCATTAATAACGCGTTTAACTGACACCACTAGTTCATACCAATTGCAGAAGTGAAGATGTGTTTGATTATTAACTATTGATGTTTTCAAAAGAGGAGTACATATTTTCTCTCTCTAATTCTGGGTGTGTAGAAAAAAAAAAAAACATTCCTCAGGGCTGTAACATATAAAATGTAATTTTCTTACTTTTGTCTCTTCAGGGCCCCCATCCCCGCCCAGAGACTTGGTCTACACCCTGAAGCAGTCCACACTGATCTTGGAGTGGGCCGCACCATCCGACACAGGAGGCAGGGTGGATCTGACCTACAGTGTAGGGTGCCGGAGGTGCGTTGGGAGGCAGTGCGAGCCATGCGGGGCGAGTGTTGGCTTTGTGCCTCAGCAGGTTGGCCTGACAGAAAGAACGGTGACTGTGGTCAATCTTCTGCCCAACACCAACTACACGTTCACCATCGAAGCCTTGAACGGAGTGTCAGAGCTGCTGCCCAACAAGAGATTCTACACCCAGGTCAACGTGTCCACAAGCTTACCTGGTGAGTCCCAAGTTTCACCTTTAAAAATAACCACACGCATTAAACAAATTCACACACATGACAGCATGTGCAAGAAAAAGGCATTTTACATTTTAAGCACAAGCCTGCTCAGTCAGGAAACCAACAGCTGAGCAAGAATGAGGTCACACTGCATTTCTAAAAAGAAAGAACCAGCACACGGCTCAGCTGAAAATGAATTTTATATTAGCTCGCACTGTAAGTGTTTCTCAATTTGAATATCTTCTAGTAGGCCATATTTTGAAGAAGTCCAAGGATGTTGCTGATTTGACTGAATTTGTTTTTCAGAATATTCATTTTGTATTGCTAAAGATTATGCTAATATTTGAAACCCAGCTGGGACTGATTTTGCGTTCTGTTTACTACAAGGCTAAAGCAAAATAACTTTGCACAATAAATGAATGGCCTTAGCTTTGTGAAAAACACCTCTGACCTTTAAGGTTTTGTTACGTAAAAATTAATTTTATAACCATAGTGGACACATTTGTCAATTCAGCAAGAATTGGCTTCTTATACCTACCCCCACACACACACACACACACACACACACACACACACACACACACACACAAATGAACAACAAAGTGCATGTATGTATGTTTATACATTCACAGACATAGATACATATGCACACTTGCAGTTGCTGTGTATGACTTTGTACATAAATAGATTTATGCACACTCTCAGACACACAGTGACCTTTGAATACGCTTGCAATTTATTTAGCTTCTCAACATGCATAAATCACCATACAGTAGTGTACACACACATACAGAGGCATTCAAAACCAGATGTTCATCCGGAAGACTGATGTTCATTTGTGTGTATGCTCATAGCGACACATACTCCTCCCTTATACTCTGCCCCTCATTGCAGACAGAGTTAAATGTCTCGCTTGGTAGAGGGGATCTCGTTTTCATCAGCAGAAGTCTTCAGCAGGCCATTAGCCAGGGGCTTGAAAAGCACTTTGCCAAGTAGCCCTGTCAACCAGCTCTGCAGCAGCACTATTTGGAGGAGCTCAAGTGTGAAAAGACCAAACATGCACACACACACACACACACACACAATGTACAAGACCCCATTCTGGCTTGAATGCCGACAAACACTCTCTAATACACAAATGCACACATTTATTTACCTGTCACCTACTGTTTAAAAAAAGCTTGTTTACTCTTAAAAATGCTGAAATAAGTATTAGTCTGAAATGTGCTGAACGAAGGAAGCAGGTAAAAGAATGAGAAAGTGAGAATGGTGAGTGTTTTGCCACTGATTGGAAATTAGCTAGAGAAAATGAGCTACATAATGAATGAATGAGTAATGAATAATTAATGAATGTTTTGTCATGATAGACTCTCACTTTATTACTTTAAGGAAGTAAGAGGTGTTAAGTACAAAGTAAAAACATGGATTGAGTCTTTTAAATGTTAAAAGTGGGGTTTATGGCTGATATTGTGCCTCTGGTTGTACAAAGATAGCTTTAAGGAGATTTATGTTGAGAGTATTTATATGTGTGTGTCTCTCAGTGGCAGATTCTATTGTTGGTCAACTGTAAATTTTATGTAACAACTGGACGGGTCAGTGAGCGGCTAAAGGACAGCTTTATGTGGATGAAGTATGCATCGGATCTCTGTATTGTGAAAGATCAGTGACATGTGATTAAGAGTTTATATCAAGGTCGCTTCCTTAAGCTTCAGACTGCAATATTTTACTAGAAATGTAATTTGATTTTGCAAAGACAAGAGTTATTTTTTTATCTTGTAGTTACCCAATTCAGCATGCTTGCATTCCACGAATAATGTTTTCAACTTGAAGCTGCATATAGCATTATTTGACCACTAGGAGCAAGAAAGATTATTTGGTTACACTTTACTTGAAGGTATCTACACTTAAACATAAACATTATAAACAAGTCTTAAACGTTTATGAGATAATGTCATGAAAAGTTATGGTTTGGTTAGGGTTCATATGTCATGACAGTGTCATGTCACTCTTATCTACAGTAGAGACCTTCAGGTAAAATCTTACAGATAAATTAAGGACTCAACGCAACACAAGATGTTATGGCCAACCTGGATCTGGATCAACTTAAATACATTTCCAGGATAATTGCCTGACATCACTCGCCAGATGTCCCTCACCTTCTGCTTTCTGTGTGTTGGTATTCTCAAAATCACTTAGCTTTGGAAAACAACAACAAACTTTGAGCCAGCAAAAAAGTTTTAAGAAAATTTTGTTTTTGCAATTATGCAGACCAGCTTGTTTTTTTTTGCAGAGTCATTGTAAAGACTTACAAAGACTATGTTAACGGCATTTACTATCTAACGTTTAAGGACCGATTGGTGGGGATCACTGTGGACAAAGTACAGATGGCGTGTCAGAATGTGGTGTGGTGTAGCCAGACCTTAATGCACAGCTCTGTGGAGATACGTCTGGAAATGTGAAACAAAGCCCTATGCTTTTGACAATTATTTTACAAGAATATGAGTTGACTCACACTAGACCCTACCTATGATAGTACCGCTGACACAAACATGGCTAACAAGCTACAACTTAGCAGTCTCCAACTTCCTAAAGGGATTAAGTTGGTTTCAACCCCTGAGCTCCAAGGTTAGGGACACTATATCAGAAAAGGACAAACCTGTGGTGATTATTTTTCTTGTCCCCACAGTTCTCTCAACCTTTTTTCCTTTTATCTCCCCCTTCTGTGTCTGTGTCTGTTTGTCTTGTCAGCAGTTGCCATGGCGTTGATTTGGGGTTATTATGGGGTATTAGGGTGTGAGTTGTCCCGCTAACCGTGTCATCCAAAGGGATTGGACAAGGGGTTAGGGGAGTGTGTTTGCAGGGTTTCAGAAGACTTTCTGTGTCAGGGAGGATTTAGGCTGACGTTTGGTGTGTGTGTGTGTGTGTGTGTGTGTGTGTGTGTGTGTGTGTGTGTGTGTGTGTGTGTGTGTGTGAGTGTATATGTGTGCGCGTGAGTTTGAGTGAAAGAGAGAATGACGGAGCATACATTTTGATTTGATTTTGAAATGTGCTTTAGGAATTTTCACATGCCAGCTTTTGCTCAAATACCTCTGATATCCACACAAGACCAGGAGCACGTGGTTCAGATCAACAGCTAACCAATCAAAAGTCACCTAGACCCTCTTACCTGCTCTACTCAATGAACAGCTCTTCCTCAGGGTCAAGTGAATTAAGGCTTTGTGAATGTCCGTGTCTAATACACATTTGCGAATAAGTCAATGCCATACTAGTAGTAAGATTTTTATAAGAATATCAGTGAAAATCAAAAAAACATAATGGCACCTCAGATTCATATCTGATCCATAAACATTTTCAATTCTTCTACATGTCTACCGTTTCGGCATTTGATATCTTTTGCCATAGGAGATGAACAAAACCAGACAAACAGGAACTGGCCCATAATGTTTTTTGGCCTAAAAGTTCTATCAGGACTCTGCATGTCTTTTTTACGCTGCAAGATGAGCCCAATAGAATAGATTTTTTAGGGGGGTTAAGAGTGACCAGTGTCTCTATGCACTATGAAGTGGGTTAGTGCATCTGCAGGAGCAGGCCATAATGGGAAATCCTGTGCAGTCAGGTCAGGTACAGAATTGAAAAAAACATCCCCACACAGACCTCAAACTTATGTCTGTACATGTGTGTGCGCCTACACACCAAGACTTTACACCATCAAAACTCACTGACCTTTATGAATACTGCAGCAGGGATATGGAACAATGCAAACACACACAATAACACACACACACACACACACGCACACCCACACAAACACACTCTCACACATGCACACACTCTCACTTTTCCTTTCTCTCTTTCCACCTCATCATCACTTTATTACCTTACACTCTTTTTTTCCCTCCTTCCCTCTGTGTTCCGATCTCTTCTTTTTTTACCATCTATTTCCTTCCTCATTTCCCCACCTTATCCTTTCCTGCTCTCTACATAAACTCACTATTCTTAGATTGTAATTTCTCTCCCTCCTCCTCTTCTCCCCCCCCTCCTGCCACTTCATCCACAACCACTTATTCCACCATGTTCTCTTTCTCTCGCTGCAAGTCTTGACATAATCACTGTTACCCTCTTCCTCCTCAACACTCTGCTTCCTTCTATCCTCTCTACAACTCTTTCCCCATCTCCTCTTTCTGTACCATATTTATTTTTCTGGGCACAGTAAGCTTGTTAGCAGCGGGTGGTATGGTTTAGGGCCAAGAAAGCTTAAGGATTTAGGGGCACAGTCTGACATGGGGAGAGAAGGTCCTAATGGGTGCTGAATTATGGACAAAACATCCTAACCACACAGAGACTGTAGACACAGGGTCAATTTAAATTACTATGCATATTTTATTGTCTTTCTTTGTGGATGAAAACTATTTTAAATCAAGTGACATTAAAACCCTTCCATTTAAACCAAATCCAATTGAATTCTTTGAAAGCATCTCTTCGAAGCAAATTCTTGCACATTAGAGAAGTGGATTTCTCCCAAGCAAATGGGGTTTTATCAGGACTCTCCAGGCCACCAAGGGGCAGGGGGAGTTTTGTATGGCGTGTCAAGAAGGGAATGAAGAAAAGGGAAGAGGAGAGAGGGAAACATGACTGGAGTTGGGTGAGGAGACGCAGCATGGTCTGGGTAAATGGGGGATCAGTTCTGCCCCTGGCTCATGGGAACCCTTATCCAGCTGTGGATGAGGCATGCATGTACTGTGTGTGTGTGTGTGTGTGTGTGTGTGTGTGAGAGAGAGAGAGTCTGTTTTGCATGCACAAGGCCACATGTGTATAATTGCATTTTCATATGTGTTTTTTACCATGCTTGCGTGCAATACGCTTTGTGCATGCTTGATTTGTACATGGACAAGAAAGGATGCGATTATGACATCTGGCCTCTGCATCAGTGTATGTGTATTTTGTGTGTGTATGTTCAGAACACACTTGGGTTGAATGTCTTGGCCCCCAGTGGTACATCCAAAGCGCTTTAGCTGAGGCAGGGAAGAAGAGAGGGTTGCAGGAAGGCTTTAGAGATGGGGGTGGAGGTGCGGGTCAGGGAGGAGGAAGGATTGGCATTTCAATATCCTGAGAGGATTACTGGCCGGGCTTTAGATGGCTGGTCCCCACGGAGTTACATGTGCATGAGATGTGGATGCATAAAGGGAGGAGAGGAGAGAGGGATGAATATAGAAGTGAAGGGATGGGGAGAGGTGAGCGGTGTAGCATTGTGAGCAGAATGCCTTCTGGGTGGAGAGGAAAGGAGGCATGTGGTGGAGAGTGAAAGCAAGAATACATGTTTTTCTTCAGAAATGATGTGCAAACAGTTAAAACTTTTTTGTCTGAACTATCTGGAGCTATCTGGTGGTTTAAACCAATACGTATTACATTTACAAGTTATTTTATGTGGATAGAAGGCAGGAGATGAGAGGAGTGGGTACGGTCTTGAGATAAAAAGGAAGCAATAGAAGAGTAACACAGAGTCAAAAATGAGTAGAACCAAGCAAGGTAAAGTAAGATGAGTTGCTCAGGATATATGGTGTGGTGGGAGAAACTCTCAGATCTTTTAGTGAACTAAAAGTACAAATAGCACAGAACTTTACACTACACATCACTCCAGTAAAAGCCCTGCATTTAAAATTGTGCTTAAGTAAAATAACAGCATTGTCAGCTAAATTAACTTAAAATAGCAAAAGTAAAATTGCCAAAATTGAGAAATAGGAAATAAGGGAGTCCAAACTGAAAAAAGTTAGATTTTTCTCTGTCTTGATGTAACACCTCATGATTTTCTTAATACTGTAATTGACTTCTGAGTACACGTTTTAGTTTGACTGTTGGAATATTTGTAAGTCTGAGTCTGAATTAATTTGTGATCACACCTTGTCTGCGTCAGGACAGAGAGAAAAAATTCTGCACCTCAACTGTCAACATACCAATCTCTATTTCTTTGTCATTCAGTTTCCAATACCCTTTTTTCACATCTCTCCACCTTCTCTCCCCTCTTCCCCACCTCCAGTCCTCTGCATAGAGGCGTTTGGATCCTCTTTGCCTCCTTAATTAGAAGTGATGGGAAGGTGAGGCTTCAGCAGGCACCAAATGAATAGAGTCATCAAGCTACTTTTCAGGACTATAGCCGAGCCACTTAAGACACTTTTACACCCTGTGATGGGAATTTTAATTGCCTACCTCTTGGCTTATAATTGGAGTCTATGAAGAGGCACTCTCGTGGTCTTTAGTATGTGTGCTCTGTATGTGGACTTACAGGCTGTTACTTGTTGTTCGGGGAATTGTGGTGTTCACTTAGGAACAAAAACAAAGCTTGGAAGTAGTGGATGAAGCACATGCACATGTTATCCTCACACTCAGAGTGCTATAAAAGGCTTGAGGGCTGTCTTTGATGCTCTTTTTTTGTCAAACCCAGGAGGGAAGACGAACAGGAGAAAACAAAATCTTGTATCGTCGCAAAGAGACTAGTAAGAAAAGTTCAAACTTCAAAAGTCATTCTTATGTCTAATTTTCTTGGTCTAATACGTTTTGAGGTCTTTATCGGGATTCTCTTGAAAGAGCTCGGCTGTGTTTTTGTGTGTGTCATCTTTGTTTTTTTTGTGGGGTTTGTTGCTGGAGGGGAGCAGAGGGGAGGTTGGCAGCACCCTGCTGTACAAAAGAGAAACAGAAAAAGTTGTGTAGAGATGCAGCTGTCTTACTGAATGACAGTGTACTCCTCTCTAATACACCAGCAGGTTGTACACATGGACAACTACACTGGGCCTCTTTCACATCATTTTCAAACAGATTTCTTTAAAACAATATATACAGCATATTTTTGTGCAAGACTGTGTACAGTATTCACACATTTTTTTACAGCGTCTTAGTATTCTTTACGTTGTCATATTATGCATTTAACAAAGGACAAAACAATGCATGTTGTTGTCTTAGCATTTACAGTAGGATCTTTTATTCTTTACTTGATCTCTGAGTACAGTTACTCAAGTACTGAACTTGACAATTGTACATGTATATACTATACTGTAGAAACGTGATGTGGTTGATGCTTCAGTAGTATTAATCTGATATATAATAGTACTTGCAGATTTCTACCTTTTCTGAATTTTGAGTACTTTTACTTTTGATTCTTTTAGCTCAGTTTGCTAATAATACTTTCACTTTAGTGGCATTTTCATTAAAGGACTTTTACTTGCATGTTGTAGTATATTTACTTAAGTAAAAAATCTGAGTACTTTCCCTAGCACTGCAATGTACTACATGAGATCACCTCCTCTCAATAAATTGGACTTGTCTGATGTAAAGTAAAGATGATGGAGAAGTGTGGGTGTATGTGTGCAAGCATTTGTTTTCCTTACAGTCTGTTAGGGCAAATACTAATAGAGCTTTGTTCACCTTCTTAGCCAAGCGTTTGCGTATGGGTGGGTGGGGGTGGAGGTGTCTTTTGGGAGTGTGTGTTTTTCATTTCTTGCAAGCTCTGGGCAGAATCTGTCTGGCTTGACAAATGTGTCATGATCAGACCATGCCTCTGCCTATAGGCTAAAGCACACTGGGCTAGAAGAGTGTTCAGAATCAGTTGGTGAGCAGCTGTCAAGAGCAGTTGAAGCAAGCCGGTCCTTGTCGCTGTCTCATGGTGGAAGTGTGGGATGCCAGATTTGACATATTTGTAAGCTGTAAAGTCTCGGCCAACAAGGTACAGTAATAGTTTTTTTATTAAGATGATGTGCAACTTCTTAAAATTATCCTCTTATGTACAGAAATAGGTCATTGTTTCATTGAAGGCTTATATTCAGGATCTGATGTTTTTGCACAGCTGGATAAGGTTGATCGGGCCCTTTGGAATATGTCGTACAGCAAGAGACTCTGTCCCGCATGTTTGTTAGCTCTCTGCTCCAACATTTTTCTCAACCACCCACCAAATGACTGACACATTTAATCATTCCATCACTGAGTCGCTCCTCTCTGTTACACAAACACACACATCCAGACAAACGCGTGCACGCACCTAGGTGGATCCAGACAACATACTGTATAATCTTGCAGTTTAGATGGAAATGTGCCCTATCCAGGTGTCTTCACTGCACCATTCCTCCCCCTCTCCCGCTCTGTGTGTGTGTGTGTGTGTGTTTACTGCACCCTTTCCCTCTAAACATCTCCCCTCCTCTTTTTTTCCTTTACTGATATGAATGACAAGAACCACAGATAATACCTGATCCTGGCTGAATATGCTTGCCTCGCCTTTGAAGCATGATCCTAGATAATATCATTTTAACTAACCTACTGCTCTTTTAGCAGAGCTGAATAATTGTGTGTGTCTGTTCAGGATGAGGCGTCCAGGCGGCTGGATGCTGATAGGGCAGATTAGACTGAGTTGTGAACGGGGACAAGTTGCCAGATAGCACTCCACTGCTGAGGCAGGCCGCTAGGCACAGATTAAAACCGCAAGACCTGCTGCAAGATACTGAGACCTGCGTGTGGTAGGTGCTCTTCTATACAACATCATTAGATCAGGATGCAATCACATGCATGCACATATAACCACCTGCGGAATCGGGAATAAAGATGTTGACATTTTAAACAGAGTAGTCTTGAATCCTCTAAATGTTTTTACATCCCAGCCTACTTTAGTCATCCACCTTTCAGATAGTCATTCAGTTTAAAGAAAGATTAACTGTGTTTAATACAAAGATATTATAGAAACTGATTTGAATGCATTTAAAGGATGCTTTAAAGCTATAATAGTGAATATTTTCTTTATTTTCCACACTATTATGTTGTAGTATATTACTAAATAATACTAACAGCTACCATAACAACTAGTCTCTTTTCTTACGTCAGTGAGCTTGTGTGCTTAATTCTGTCAGTACATGCATGTGAATGACAGGAAGAAATTGCTTTATGGATAACATCTAAGGGGAAACTGCAGTGTTTCTCCACAGAAATTACAGTTGAAAGTGTGCAGCCGTGGATTCTGGCTTCAGATTGAAGTCTGTCAGCAGGATATTTGAAAATCTGAGTGAAATCTGGAACTGCAATAAATACAAGGCACATTATTCATTTCCTGATAAGCTTTGTGCATTGATCCAAGATGTACACGTTACTGTCAAGTTCAAATGAGTAAAAATACTTTAACAACTACTTAGCCATTTAAAAGCTTTATTAATGCACATGCACACTCCACTGGGATTTTGGAACCACTGACAGAAATGCATGTGACAGCAGGTGTATAAAAAGCCACAGGGACAGCCTAACCATAAGAAACTAAATGTTCCCACTCCTCCGCTGTCAGTCACATAAATCGTTGCACTATCCATTTATCCCCAGGAGAAGCCAGTAGTGCTGTGCCCAGAGGAATGACGCTCTTGCTTCCCATCAACCCTATGATCACAAACAGACCTGGCAGATGCCGCTCTCTCAATCATTCCTGCCTATACGACTTATAGCTACACACTCTCCACCATCTTAACTATTTATTCCAAACACACATACAACTCCCTCTTTAATATGCAAAGGCACACAGGAGCGTGTAAAGTTACACACCAAGGGGGAGGTGGTGAGAAGTAGAACAATGAGACACCCCTCCTTACAAGATGGATGTCATCTCAGCAGAGGCACAAACAGGCCTGGGGGGGAACAGTGGATTCCCCGAGAACAGAGATGGAGGCTGAGCTGTGTTAGGGAAATGGCTGGATAAGGAGAGACGGCAATAGAGGAACCTGTGACGAAAAGAAAGAGAGGAAAAGTTAGAATGACTGTGAGATGTACAGCACTGCATGTGCCGACGCCCGTGGGGAGAGCAGCTCCTCTGCCTGTCTCCTTTGATAACGCCACAGAGATGCCAGATGCACCTCGGCTGCCTCTAAACATGCATGCAAGAGCCTACAGCAGCGGCTGCCATTTTGTGCCACAGTCTATTCATACATCTACCTGCCATAGAGACCTGAGGACAGATCTGTCACATAACCCCCAGTGTCTGCAGGAATGAGAATTGAGAACTGGTTCTAACCCTCTTTAAGGATCTAAGGATTTGTTAAGAAAAGTGCTTTTCCAAATTCAACCTTTTTGATTTCTGAAGGCAAGTTTGGAGAATGTGTGCTTCTGTCCTTATTGCTGATTAGGCATGCACTGAGTTTGCAATATGACGGACTATGGCTAGAACTTTGAAAGGCAAACAGTTATTACCACTGGAAATTAATACAGGGTATGGGGTTTATCTAACATAGGAATGCCTTCATTGCATTGTGGTGCGCATATTCTTTTTTGCTCCCAGCAGTGGTCATGACTTAAGAGAATAAGCTAAATGTGCATCCAAAGTAAAACATAAGAAATACTTAACCAGTGCATGACAATATAGAGAATATTCATATTTTCCTTTTAACCAGACAGAATCTTAAAATACAATTTTTTTTCATGTTTACGGCAGCTGAAATCTGATCTAAAAAACCTGAATGGTACCCAGCCCTGGCTTGTACTCACAGTCTAGGAAGTTTGACCAAACTCTATTATGCTTCCTCATGACTCCCTTTTTTGCTCTCATCATAGTGTCCCTTTGAAGTCTAAAGATCATTATCTCTAGCAGTGATTGGTATGTTTACAGCAAAGCTTTCATACTGGATCTTATCAGGAGCTGTGTGTCTTTGTGACGAGTGCCTATCAGTGTGTCTGCCATGCCATTTCTGCTGTGTGATGAGGCTTTGAAAACGTCTGCTGCGTACTTCCACAGCAAAGCTGGAGAAGCTTATTGCCCACAAGGCCATCACCTCTTCTATATTGTGAAAATCATTGTGCAATTGTATGTGTGTGTGTCTGTGTGTACATGTTTGAGTGCAAAAGCCATTTCACACAGCAGTCGGCATTGATTTTTTCCTCTCAAATGAAACGGCAAAACCAGCACTACCCGCCATTTGCTGCCATACACTCTTGTTTGTGCTGTGTGTGTGTTGAAGTGGTTGGCGCACAGTATCTAAACTTATGCCAACTGATTGTGTGTGTATGTCTTGCAAACTAATATATCCACATGCTAACCATTGCTTCCATAGTTGTTTCCAACTTTTTCCTAGAAGACATTGTCTAGACAATATGGTAGATAACAAAATAGCAAAGTCAAATCCTGGTTCTTATTACATTATAATTTCATTAAATATGGAAATATGTTGTAGAAGCTACAAAAGATTTTTTTAAGGCCTTACGAAAAGTCCCTTCCAGTTTAATACGAAAGTCTGATATGTAATAGTGTACATATTGTGTCACACTTACAGAATATGGGCTGTTTGGCGCAGTGGTACCTCAGTCTGTAAGACCTTTGCTTGGGAACCGAAGGGTTTATAGTTCAAATCCTTGTGCGGACCAAGGCACCGAACCCCCATCTGCTTGGTCACCCTTCATGGGTAGCCCCTCACACACTCTCTAAAAAGCGCATGTATAGGTCCTGTTTGTGCATGTGTGTGTATTTTGGGCCTGTGTGTAAAGTGTAATGTAGCAACAGAGTGTAAAAATGTAATTTCCCCCTTGGGGATCAATAAAGTGTCTCTTCTTCTCCATCTGTGGTTTATAGTAAATTCCTCAAGGGTTTAGAAATTGTACTCACAGTTCAGACACTGCTTCTGTCTGGCACATTTCAACACCACTTTAACCAGTGCATTTGGGGGTATTGTGTGTGTATCAATAGAGAACTCATGCTCACCTGATTTGTATGTGTCAGATTAAGCTGCGATGTGTTTTGGTTGGTTTGGAGGAAGGCCCCAGTCCTGTGCACAGTTCAACACACAAGGAAGGAAAAAAGCAAACACTAGGCTGCAGTTATTGTCTAGAACTTTCTTTAACTTTAACCTTTCATTTCATCAACTACCTAGCTCCGCTCTCTTTTTCTCAAAATGTTTGTCCTTTGTCTTGTTGTCTCCCCCCCCTTGTACTGTGGAAGTAATTGCTTTATTATTTTATGAGCTAGGCTCCAGTCTATTTCCTCTACATTATATAGTAAATGCCTGTACTTATTCATTAATCATAAAGAATAATTGCTCTGCAAGTGTTTATTTATTCCTCTATACTCTTAATTAGCCTGTTTCCATCTCCTTCAGTGTCTTTCTTTTTTCCTATAACTACTCTCCCCCTTCAGCTTACTGTTTATGCCTGTCGCTTATGTTGCATTATGTGGGTATATTACAATGACTGGATGCCTTAAAGCAAAGTTTTCATACTTTCAAAATGCCACTAATTGGAACAATTAGCTTTTTCTGAACACTTAATGTTTATTTATTTATGTATGTCTATTTTAAAGTTTTTTCACATTCAGGCATGGAATTACTGTTTTGTTAGTGCCCCCTCAAACCAAACCAGTTATGTTATCATATACGATTTCAGGTACTTTATTTCTACTTTTCTCTAAATAACAATGGACACCAAACTGAATTTACTGGATCTTCTCAAAGATCAGCAAAACAAGGAAAATGTTGGGTAACTCTAACTAGGTGTTGTGCATGAATGTATATGATATAATGTATTAGAATGTTTTGCTTTATTTGCATAAGCAGTAGCCTGAACAGAATTGTAGAATTACTTAGTAGAATTGTTAACCTGCTCACTAGATTTCCCTTTATGATTTGGAATTGCATTTCTTTTGTTTTTTATAAGTACTGAGCCACTTTATTACTGGACACAAGTAAGAGAGACACACATGCACATACAGGTACACACATGCTGGTCTCATCATTCGACCTAGGTTTTCTTCCTTCTTTATTCAACTTGATTGGGCGGTCATAAAATGCAGTGGTACAAAAATACACAGAAGTCACCATAAATAATGGATAATACCTGTTTTCAGACATAAAAACCCACACCGATAGACAGGCAGTGAGAGACAGATTGTTTCTTTGATCTGCCGCCTAAAATGACTTTATTATCCTGCTGTTCAAGAGAACTGAAGGAGCTACACAGACTTTGTGTGTGTGTGTGTGTGTGTGTGTGTGTGTGTGTGTGTGTGTGTGTGTGGTTTCACTCATCTGTGAGTGACAGGCAGAACATATTCATTAGTGAGGCTGTTTTCACAGAGGAAAGGGATGAATTGGTGGTTAAAGGTCAGGAAGTGAGAAGAGCAAGAAAGAGGAGCTGCCAACTGATGGGGTGACTGAGAGGAGAATGAGAAAGGATAGAATAAAAACAGAAGACAATCAGGGACAGAAAGAAATGTCAAGAAACAAGGAAAGGTACATTTAATGGCATAAAAAAAAATCCTGAGAATCATGTATTTTTGAAATTCAAAAACTGAAAATTTTGATCCAGTACAAAAAAAGATGACAGGAAACACCCCTTACACTCCCCTGCCACTAAAATCAACCCTAATGGCCTTAATGTCAGCGCTCCTCCCAAACATAAAGGCCTTTTCACTAAGCGTACTGTACCCCTTTATTTTTCTTACTATTTTGGAGTGACAACCTATTTTACTACTTCATTATACACAGCATAATTAGCAAGTAAGCAAGAGTGGTGCTTGCCGATTATCATACTATGTGCTGCCTGTCATTTGTTGACAGAAAAACAAAGAACTAATCTTTTCTCAGTAATGAAATTGTTTGCTTAGCGAGTTGCGCCATTACACACTGCATCTAAATTTAGAAAGCTTTGTACGGTATAATTCATCTTCAATTTTGTTCCTTTATTTGTGATCAATAAGAGATGAAATATCCGTCAGGCTCAATTTCACTCCGGCTCTTCTAGATTGAGTCAGAAAAAGTTCTGAGGTCAGTTTAATTGAGAGACTCTAAGAGGAAACAAGGAGTCCAGGCTAACTGATGGAGTTTCTCTACACACACACAAGCACACACACGCCCAGTGTTTGTCCATTCACGGAATGCAATGAAGCTGCCTTCTCTGACACAACTCAGCTTTAATAATTAATCCGTTACCTCTCTGCTACCTGCAAAGTCCTCTACTTTCACTCCCTTTGTTCCTATTCTCTCCTTATATCCTTGTTGGACTTCCCCCACTGTCCTCTTATGCCCACAATCCAGATTTGATTCTTTCTTCTGTTGTCCTGCTTTTTTTTTTTCAGCAAATTCTTCCTCGTAAGACAATTCACTCTTCCTACCTTGACTTTTGCCTGCACTTTCAAGCATTGTGTAAAAACTGGGAATACAGCAGAGAAACACTCTTTCTGATGTCCTCAAGAAAACTCCTCGAGCTATTGTATTTATATTGTATGAGACTGGAATCCCCAAACTCTTTTCTTTCTGTCTCTCTCTTCTTGACTTTGTAGCACAATCTCTGATCAGTGACCTGCGAGCAGAGAAGATCGAGCAGAAGGGTATAACCTTGGTGTGGAGGGAGCCTTCTTACCCAAACAGCAGCCGCACTGAATATGAGGTCAAATACTATGAGAAGGTAAATCCACTGGTACAATCTGTCTACATCATTGTTTTTCACTGATGTTTTTCTGCTACATCTCTAACCTTCATTTGTCATGTTTGTTCTTGATATAAATTGTGTAAAAAAAAAAAAAAAGTCCAGCAACCAAATGGAGGGAAGCAACAAAGAAATATATAAGGAGGAGAGAGGGAGGCAAGGTGGAGGGTGGGAGTGTGGCCTCGACCAACTGCCACTTTGCTCGTTTGAAACCCATGATGTCTCTTTCTCATGAGCGTGCCAAATTCTCTGGGCTGGCAAAGCAGAGAAAGGGGAGGTAGCCTTGTCTCATAAGGGGCAAGATTCCAGATCAGCCCATCTGAGCTTTCCTTTTCTCAAAGGCAGAGCAGGATACCCAGGGCTCGGTTTACACATGTAGCCATTTCTATCCACTGGGGGACCATAGACAGGCTGGGGGAATCTCCCAAGAGAAAAAAAATTGTCAAAATCACAGTAGCAGAGACCGAACAAGTGTCCCGTATAATGATGCAACTCGATAGTGTCTTTCATTAGATCCTCCCTTAACCTGCTTTCACAGTCTGAGGTAGAAGTCTTTAGGACGAGTAAACTGAACTTCTTGTGTAACATTGATGGTGGGTCCCTTTTAATGATTTAAAAAAAAAATATATTATTATATATTATTTTTCTTTATGGAATATGTTTCTGTATAAAGCATTTTTTTCTAAACTCTTAAATATTAAAATAAGAATCGAAACTAAAAATCCAGTATTATTTGAGTTTCAGTTGGTAAACCAAGCTAACAGTCGTGATGAAACATGTAAAGAGAATAGAAACTTAAAACAAGGGTAACTAGGAGTAGTGATATACTGACCGCTGTTGTGTTGTGTTTCTTTGGATATTGGGTATTTTTACAACCCTTTCCTAACCCTTTTGTAAGATTCCATTAGATATTATTTTTGTATAACCCTGAGTCCATGTTACTGACACATTTTCTTTTGTTCTCATGGATAACCAGTGTAATTTTACCTGCCTTATCACACTCATTTACTATAGCACTTAGTCAGATTGTGACAAATCAGTATTCACAGTAAATCTGTCATGCACGTAAATCACAGCTGTCATGCTTACCCTTCTCCATTTTCATAGGCTGCATTTTTCTAGCAATGCAAGGTCTTTGTATTTGGCTGTGTCACACTCAAACCCATTTTTACACCTCCTTCTCTTCTCTATGTTTCGCCATATTTAATAAAGCCTTGCTCCTCACTGTTCTCCCACGGCTTTAGAAGAAAAAAAGATTCAGAGGAGGGGTGGGTGAGGAAAGACTTGAGGAAAGAGAGGCGATAACAAGAGGAATACAGCAGAGCGTTTTGAAAGAATGAGGTGCCTGTGTGATAACTGAGGGAGAGAAAAGGTTAGAGAGGGTATTAGGGACAGAAGAGGGGAAGATGATTTGGTGGAACGATGCTTGTAAGAGCACAGTGATAAAAAGAAAAGAAATGAAGGTGCTTTGTAATGCTAGATGCAGAAGAAAAGTAGAATGAGGGAGGCAGATGAATGGAGGGAAAATAAAGGATAGATGGCGAATAACTAAGAGTGAGACAGGAAAATTGGTGACAGGCCACAAACTGAAAAGGCAATACAACTACACTGCAGTAATAAGCCTATTAAAGTATGAAATATGGCTTTGCTTAGTCAGTATATAGCCTTTTCCTTCTATTTTTGTATCAAGATGCAACTTAACAGTATTAACCCACATATTGCTGTATGTGTATGTAAAAATCTGTTTAATCTGGATCACGACAAATAAGACACAGTGATGACATTAATGACCAACAACGGAGAGACTAATAATGATTAATTCACAGTTTATTCATAACCTGGTATTACAAAATGTCATCTGTGACCAATCTTTTCTGGGGGCTCTGTGTTTTCCTCTCCATCCTCCCATGTCCATTTCTTCTCTGTGTTACATACTATATTAGCTCATTCCACAGGAGTCACTCATTATACAGTAGCTGCCATTCTCCTTCTCAGTTCATATTTCATTTTGCCTGCGTCCCTCTCTCTGACGTTCATTCTGCTTTATCCCCTCTTTGTGCAATGCCATTCTTGGACTTAAAAAGCAATAAAGATCATGCCAGTAACATTGTGCACACTCAAAAAACGTACTCTTTCACTTACTTTACCGTAACTATTAAATCTGATTTATCATAAAAGCTGTAATAGAAGCTCAACCTAGAGTGGAGTGATCATGTTGACATGCAGAGGCATGACGTGCAAATACAATAACGACAATATTTTGAAACGAGGTGGGAAAGGTAACGCATGCAAAAACAAACATATCAGACAACAAGTGGAGTGATTATGTTAATGTGTCAACTACTCACTGCCCCCATTGTGTCCACTTGTGTGAGTGAGTCATGCTTACAGAAAACAATGAGGAACATCTTTGATTTGTTTTCTAAAGACCTCTCTAATGAATAGAGCCGTGCTTTTATTACCAAGGTTTTTCAAAATTTACTTCCAAGGCAAAGAGTGATGCTCATTGAAAGCAGTTTAAAGAAGTCTGACTTCTCAGCTTGTCTGAAAACTTTGTCTGACTCTTTGAAACACTGTTCCACTGTCTCAGTATGTGAAACAAAGCCCTTGATTTGGTTACAAAATCGTCTCGCACGTCTCCTGGCATTACAAACTGCGCCATGAAAATGAACAAGGCATCTCACAAATGGATTCCACCTACTCGTCGCACTCCTCCTTTGTTTTCTCCATGTCTCACTTCACTTTCTGTCTCCGCAGGAACAAAAGGATCAGAGTTATTCTACTGTGAAGACCGCCGCCACACGGATCAGTGTCAACAACCTCAAACCTGGCACCACATATGTCTTCCTCATCCGCCCTTTCTCTACACCGGCCCCCTCCTCATCCCTGTCCTCCTCCCCTCTGTCATCATCCTCTGCCTCCTCATCCTCCTCTGCTTCTTCCTCTTCTTCATCGTCGTCCTCTCCACCTCCCATCGACTACGGAGCGTACAGCACTCCCCTGGAGCTACAGACACTTGGCGAGTGTGAGTAGCTGTTTTACGCCACCTCCTCCCCCCTTCTCCTCCTCACTTTTTCTTCACTCCCTCTTCTCAGCACCGCCAGGCAGATTGGGATAGGGGGTTTGTGTAGGCACCTGTTCAGCCCACACAATTAACCGTGCGGCTAGAGTGAGAGAGAAATGGGGAGAGAATGGGAAGGGACTGTGTCTGAGATTATGTGTGAAGATGTAAAATTTTAATAGTAAACTGTGAAATGTTTCTCCTTTTGTAAGTTGATACCAGGTCTCTTGTGTCATCTCATGAAACCTTTTGTTTACCCAGGAAAGAGATTTGTTGAGCATTTAAAGTCTATTTCACCCGAGCTGTGTCCCGCACAACAATCTTCTACTTTTTGCCAAAGACCAGTTTGACAGATTATGTACTGCTTTATGTATTACTTCTTTGTTTTGCTTTAGGGTGAGGGCTCATAGTTGCATAATGACTTTTTGGGGATAAAGCATATTCAGTTTGCTTCATTTGCCTTAGGCTAGATCAAAAGTAAAATGAGTGATGACCTGACACACTTACAAAGCAGCAAAACAGAAAGCTCTAGTGGCCATGTACGAAACGCAGGCATGCACAGCATCAACCTCAACCCAAATATTTATCTGTGAAGTGAATAATGCAGAGATTATAAGTATTTGTAGGTTGATTGTTAGCAAACAACGGGCGGGTGTACAGCTTCAACACAAAGGGGGAAAATTCCTGTTCTTTAGGGTTTACATTGTGGTGCTGAAGATTAATTTTCAGTTTTGTGAAGATAACTAATAGCTACGGCATGCTGTGCTGTGCTGTGTCTCAGGATAGTAAATATTGCAGATCTGTTGAGGATCAAAGTTACTTTTTTAATCTTGGTAACAGCAGATGGCAAAACCTTTACTGTGTTCAATTATTGTACAAGTGATTGCAAGGTCATTAGCAACCTCAACTTTTAAACCAACATGGATGAGAAGTCTTTATATTGCTTATAAAAAGTGGAAATGTGAAAATCTACAAGTCTGACAACTGTCAAACTTGCCAAACTACCATCTGTGAATGAAGTTAATGTAACGTGATTGACAGTATACTGTGTATTGCTGAAACACATATCACATCATGTGTCATATAATTTGTGTTCCCTTGAGTCACGTCAGTGTATGAAAACACTTTCAAACTATGTAATATAGAAGGTTCAACTATAATATTAATAATGTAGAAGAGGTCTTGGCTTTTCGAAAATAGAAAAACATCAGTTTTCCCTCCACTCCAATCAACTTCCTGTTAAATGAATTTGGCCCTACAGGTCCATGCCTTATTATTTGATCTCATTTACGGTTCTTGTTCACATCTAATATACAGTAATTGAATGTACAGAATGTGCACTGCATGCTGCTATGTTAAATTGTGTTTTTATAGAATAATAGCGAGTTTGTGTAGTTCTTTGCCCAGCTATTTGTTGCACACCCGTTTCAGCTAAGGTTTTTGTTCATATGTGCAATGACCAAGTGTTTTGTCATTTCCAGTGGCACTGGCGTCCAGTGAACAGAGTCCAGTGGTGATATTTGTTGTTGTGTCCGTGGCCGCCTTGATCATGCTGCTCTCCATGGGAGTTGGCCTGCTCATCTGGAGAAGGTAGATATGGATAAACAGTTGTAAAATCATGCATTATCCCTTATTATATATCTTACATTATCCCTATGGCTCATTCTGTCATTCTGTGATTTTAATACCCTCTGCATGTTACACAAACACACACTGACATGCACATGTGTACAAACACTCATAGACTCAATCACATATTCAGTCAACTGTCACACAATATTCTGTTTAATCCAGATTACAGTAATCCAGTGACAAGAGGAGTTCCCTCTGTGAAAGGAATGTGCTGCAGCGGCAAGAGAATGGCTAAAATTACACGATAACCAATTAGTATCATCATTCTTTATGCAACATGAAGAAGTCAGACTGATAATGATGCTGTCTGTGTTGAGGGTAAAATGTCGGCAGGGTCAAAATCTTCTCTGATCGTTTTCTTGGCTAGGAGTTCATAGTTCTTTGCTATCTAATTAGTTTTTACATAGAGAACTGGGAATTGTGAAGCAGCAAAGAAGATGAGGGAGAGGTTAAAGCGGTGTCGCTTGTATAACAGCTGCCATATGGTTTACTCAGACCCATAGTCACCACTTAAGAGAGGTAAAAACTCTTTGTGCTTTTCACAATAGACTGGCCAGTCCAAATTCCTATTTTGACTACATTTTGAAAACAAGATCCAAATTAGAGGAGAGACCGCTAAGGTATTTAACTTAAAATGAATTGCAGGTTATAACAGCTTTCTTCTCTATTACTGTGACCTTTCAGCACACTGCTGCAGCATTATTAAATAAAGTTTTTTTTCAATATGGGAAAGTTTTGTGGTGACCATTGAGACTGCAGCAAACAATGTAAGAAGCTTTATTTCTATTTAAAGGGGCAGCCTGGTACAATTCAGTTTTGGAACATTTGAGAATTAAAGGGCATGGCTTGTAATGACAAGTGTAAAATTAGGTCAAGCAAGCCAGTACATGTTGTGATAGCATACTTTTTAATGTAAACTATGACCGATTATTATTATTATAATAAATTATAATAATAATAATAAGATTAAGATTATTATTATTATAATAAATAATAATAATAATAATAATAATAATAATAATAATAATAATAATAATAATAACAACAAAAACTTTATTCAGGACACAAATGGAAGGTCCATAGTACATTTAAAAATTACAATATTTACAAATATATAGCATAAATATACAGTACAATTCATATAAATGAACCTGAAGATACAAGCCTAATATTCTACATGAGTTTTGTAGTCTCAGGTAATTATTAGACATTGCTACACGTTTTCCAGCAATTACAGCATAGTTGCTAGAGTGGTACCTCTGAATGGACTAAAGAGTGATGCAACTATATAAGAGACAACCAACAGAGTTTTGACTGGTTAAAAAAAATATTTTTCTGATTTAAATTCAGCTCTGTGTTCAGATGAACAAACACCATTCATTCATCCCTCTGTGCTGCCAATGGACGGAGCTCCCCCGTGATGCAGATCAGCAAAGGTCTGCCGAGATGATGATGATGATGATGAAATACTGGCACCGGATGGAAGCCATGCAACGTTCATCTAAACAAGCACAAAGTTGACACAAAGCTGGTTTTAAATAGGCAAGGTTCCCCTTTAAGAGAGTATTGCACCCAATAGGCCAGCACTTATTAAAGTTAAATAGCCACATGAAATATGACTCGTTTCGGTTGGTAGCATTAGCTGTGAGGACATTTGATTAGAGAAACTTACCAATGTTTGACTACGTCAAAAGTTTGTGTTTGGTGCTGAAATGCAAATCAGTGCCGACAGTGGTCCTATATGATACTCAAGACAATATAGACTAAACTTTGATAAAAATTGAAATTGTCTTGTTTATTGCACTGAGTATATCTTGCCGGATACTTGCATGTTTTATTCAGCTGAGCAGATGAAGGGGGCAAGAGTGCATTCCTGCTTGTCGTTCCAACCACTTTGCTCTTTGACTCCTGCCCAATTCTATATTCTGCCAGCTCGCCTCACACACTCCCACACACATACACACACACTCACACAATTTATAGTGTACACTCCATCACAAATGCAAGCCCATAGGTAGGGGGCCCCTATTCACTCCCACACAGTTACACACATGACCAGAAAACATTGGGGGTTTTGTTTTTTAATATCATTTGGCTGGCATTAAGAGATTTGTCCAGGGAGATTTTCAAATATAATAAAACAAAATAATAGTTTGTGTGTATTCTATTGTTCTGTCCTCCACACACACACACACACACACACACACACACACACACACGCTGTTCTACATAGGTGCCACCTCTCATGAAAAGCAAAGCAGGCCTATTCCACTTCTACCTGTTTAAAGACGGGACTGTGACATATAGAGATCAACAGACTCAAGATAGACACACACAGTCCAATGATGGAGTCAACCGGGTGCAGAAATGGGTTTTATTCACTTCCTGCAGCACCATTCAAATTGGTGCTGTCAGTTAAAACATCTATAAAGGAATATACAGGAATAGATGTACATGCAGTACGCAGCCGCATAAAGACAACATCACTTCAGTAGAAAAACACAGAATTTACAAAAATGTGCTTACTCTCAGTGAGCAGAAGGGTATGCATCTTCATCATCAACACTACACTGCTGCTTTGAGGGAAGGCAGTGTCATCCCCTCGCATGCAGTCTAGTAATACATAGTAATGCTTATCTTTCTCTCCTTTATGTTCATCAATGCATTCATTGCAAGTGGACTCCATTGTTCATCGCTGCTGGACCATTCACTTGCTCTTCATGTTTTGCATAGAGACAAAGAGGGGAATGGCTTGATGCCTCAATTACCATGCTCTTGCAAAGACAGCCAGCTCCCGGTTACAGCTGGTGGGGTCTCGGTTACATCGATCTGCCTGCTCACACAGACACATGCAAATGAGTTCCACTGCACACACGTGAAGGCACGGACACAGGCGGTCACAGCGTTTGAGGCATGCATTTGCATTTATGGAAACCCACAATATCAGAAAAGCTGGCTCTCACTTTTAATTTAAGCACTGTATGTGTCAGCAGGTTGGCTGTGCCTCTATGTAGTATAAAATACACCAGCAGCTTATTTTCCTCTTGTTTTACAGTATATGTAAAGGTATGTGATAGAGAGATGCAGGACTGTCGTATTTTCCAGTATTAGGGCTGGTTGATGATTTGGAGCGGTAGTGTTTTTAGATTGACTGTGTCAAATAGTGCAACCGGGCTACGTACTGACTTCTGATCTTGTTTGGTGATATCATGTCCTTTATTTAGGTCTTACAACTGTAACAGTGGACAAGGTGAAAGTAATTGAGAAATAGATGTCCAGACCTTTACACAGCACTATTTTCAGCCTTCTAAAGAAAATACAAACGTATTAAAGCACACTTTTTAGTGAACCCACAGCCAAAACATCCAGTGCAGCATTCCCTATATTGCATATGCTGTATTATATTGAATACTATGTTGTCTTGTTGAAGTGCTCTCTGCTAGTGTCCTCAGTAAGAGTCAAAACCTTATTCAGAATTCTTATTCTAATGTGACAAAAGGGAATAAGTACTTTGTGTGTACTTTATCCTCTCTTTAATTCTTTAATACCTTATCTTGACACTTGATATCATCACACACACACACACACACACACACACACACACACACACACACACAGTCCATTGGATAGAGCTAGAGTTCCAGGGCTTTGCCCAAACATTTTCCAGGAAGCCCAGGCTTGACTGATCAGTTCGATGGGGATTGTTTTACCCTTCAATGGCCACACCAGCTTACATGTGTGTGTCTTCTGATGTAGTGCGTGTGTGTGTACTGTATGTGTTTGTATCATAAGCAAGTAACAAGTTATTAGCAGTGGGAGATGGAGAAAAGAACAAGAAGAAAGGAAAAAACGGGAAGTAAAGCAGAGGGTCATTTCTTAGGGCCATTGACTCTTGGCAACACAGTGACAAAAAGTAGGATTTGAAGGGGAAAAAATGGGATGAGGGAGAGGTGGGCAGGCCAAGAGAAAGGTCTTAAGCACTGTGCTGTACTTTACTGTGTGTCTCGTACAGATCAGTGCTTTCATGTTTCAGAAAGCCTCCAACCAGCAGACAGGAACATCTTCCATTTTAAATGTGAAAGCTGCAATTCCAAGGGGCTCTGTATCAGTTTGGGAAATATGTTGCCACATTATTTTTAAGTATGGATCTGTAACTTATTCTATAAACTATCATGCCTTTACCTTTTGTTGTAGAAAAGGAAGACAATGCCTGAACAGGGATAACTCTAGTTTCAAGGAGCAGCTCCCAGCAATGGAAGAAAACAAAGGCTTTGAATTTTATGAATTCATACAAAAAGGCCTTCATGAAATTCCCTAATTTCCATGAATTTTGTCCTGCATACCTTTCTGCTGGCCTAATTCCTCTCTGCTTCACTTTCACCTGTCATCTCGGATTCTATTCCTGCTCTCTCACCTATTATACATATTATTTCCATAACTACACTTTATTTTAGAGCAGAACAGGCGAGTGGGCCCGTGCTTGAAATTTAAAATGAGCAAAACATTTGAACTTGACATTGAGATGCATAGTGTTTAAGTAGATAAGGCTAGTGCTAATTCTGTCAACCCAAATCACGATTTCAGGATATCAACACATCCTCGTATGCTCTAACCATCTAATAGACACTCTATAGCTACTGTCCTTTCCATATTTAGATACAGATTCACTTTTCCATTTTGTAATATCAGAGAGTACAGTTCATGGAATTCCAACAGATTCCATATTTTTCTTATCAACAAATTCTAAGAAAAGACCAAAACCATAATGTGACGGCAAAGTATCCTGTCTGTGTTGTCCATGCCTGATGTTATTCTTCTTTACCAAAGAGCTCCATTTGTTCAGTTTAACACATCAGTGTTCGTATCAAAATATAGAATCTATAGTTAATTTTGAGCACAAAATCTACAGTCCCAACAAATGTACTATTTATGTCCAGCTGTTTTAGGAAATTATTGAGCCTTTTTTTTTTAAATTAAAATAAATGGGTCCCATCCCCCATCCATTTTCCCCATCTTTATTGGAAGGAATGGGCTCAAGGCTGAGTGACACAGATATGCTAGGGTATGGAGAAAGTATAGACAGACGGTCTAATGCATTGCATTGGTCTTTTCATAAGATTTGTTGACGATTTCAACACGATTTGCCTTATCTTTTTAAGTTTTATATTACCATGCAGATAGTTGGAATGAAAATACTTAAATCTACCCTTTCCATCAATTACAATTATGCACTCAAAATGAAATGCATTTTCAAAAATCTTAACACATCAAAGACTAAAACTAAGATGACAATTCTTGTCAAAATTAACATTTAATGAGGCAGAACTGATGAACTGTCACAGAATTTGGCCAGAATCTTAATTTTTTTGGCATCCACACATTTATTTTTGCCATCTGGTTCTTCAGAAGTGTGATATTTAAAAATTAGTCCAGAATTCCAGTCAAAAGCATAACGTTGGAAAAAAATTAGTGAATAATAAAAAAAATGCAGGACATAGTTTAAAAAAAAGAATATAATATTTTATATAAATAATGTAGATATCAATAGTATTTGTGATCTATGAATATTTCATCGTTTTTGCATGTTTTCTTGGCAGCATCCATCATATCACAATGGTTAGAAGGAAAAAAGGAATCTATTAATCAAGCCAAAGTTATGTTCACTGACCATCTTTAAAGAGCCAGAATTGACATTGGGCATCCCCCCTCCCCTCCCTTGTTTTTTCCCAGCAGCGTCTGCTCGAGCTCCTCCAATGTAACTCCTGCTAGCGTGGTGCTGCTTTCGACCTCCTTCTCCACTCTTCCTCCTCCTCCTCCTCTTCTTTCTCCTCTTCCTCCCTTCACACAGCTGATGCCCAGGTACACTGGCATGCCTGCACTCCCCCCCTCCCCCCCAGATTTTCTCCTTTTTCATTTCCTCCCAGTTGGCCTGCCATCTCTTCTCTACTTCTGCACTTTTCTTCTTTCCAATCTTTCCGGATACCAAGAGAATGAGAATTTGTAAAAAACGTTTATCTTTTTTTGGCCCTTTTTTGTCAAGCTGTTTGGCCCAAGTCTATAATTCATTCTGCCACAAAATAAAATGAAACTGAAAATGTGATAGACAGTGTTACAGTTGAATTATACCCAAAGAAGAAGCCACCTTCCAAAAAGAAGTACTTTGCATCTGCTATTTAATTTTTGTCACATCTGTGACATTTCAAAAGAAGTAATGGAAATGGAATCAAGTCAGGCGACTTTGCGTTCATGCAGCCCTGCCAATTATTCTTTTTCTTCCATATTTCCTTTTTCCAAGGCTTAGTTGCCTCCTTGTCTCTTCACATCCTTCATATCACTAGACTTGTCCATAGATCTATAATTTGTGTACTTTTGCTTGCTGTTTTGCTCAGTGATTCCATCAACTCATCCTGGTGTATGTCCTATAACTGCAGTTTTACACCACTGCTTCTTTCATATCTAGCATCCATTCACTCCTCACTACCATTTTTCCTTACTCTCTCTACGTCTTCCCTTGTCCCTAATCATGTACTTTATTGAATTTTCAGTTTTCCTCTTCAACTATTTCTCTTCCTTGCATACCCTTCTGCTCAATTATCCCCTTATCCGTAACCTCCTATTTCCTTGTCACTTCCTCCGCTGCCTCTCCGTCTACCGACTTCCTCATTTTTTTTCTTAATGATTTATCACCAACTTTACCCTTATCCTCTTGTCATGTTAACCATTTTCTCCCTTACGTCTTTTCCCCCATTAGGTCTCTTGCATCTTGTTTCTCCTGGTAGCGCCATGCCCTTTGTCCTCATCTCTCTCCCTTTCCCCCTTTGCTCCCTTTCTGCTGTGCTCCCTTATCTATTCATTCTTGTCTCTTCTCCCCTGTCTGGTATCTCCTGCCCAAAGGATCTCTGCTGCATGTGTCTGCTGGTGTGTTTTGACAGACAAGGTCCTGACCTTGTCTCAGACCCTGCTGCTGCACAGGATGAGGGATGTGTCAGCCTCACCCTCTATCACATCTCCCCATGCAAACACTCACATGCAAAAAAAACCCCGCAATCCTGTAAAAGCATGCACGCAAGTGTTTGCGCGTGCATGTGCATAACCCCGTAAATGCATACTCACATGTGTATACACACAACGAAACCGGAACACACATGACTAAAACACACAGTGTGGGTCCGTCAGGCTCTCTGTGCTCTCTCTCCCTCTCAGCTGTGTGTGCGGTGTTCTGACATCCACATTAACACATAGCTCCCTGGGCAGATATTATATTTCACTCAAACACACAAATGCCCACACACACGTCCAGGTCTATAGACACATGCACTGACAACCTTACTCGTTGACTTTCCTAAGTACAGATTGTCCACCTCCAAAGTCATCAATCAGTCCCTGAAAACATGGTAACCAGCCACAAAATTTGTGTTCCACATTCAGTGGTTCTCATGATGCTTGGACCTATAAACCCATGCGCAAACATGTCTTAAACCACACAACATATAAACCAAAATGCTGCTAAGGGTGACAAAGAGTTTTTTTAGATTGTAGCTGTTAATGACCGTGTATATCCATATAAATCTGGGATGTATTTAGAATATATAAAATCAGCACTGTGTTTGTTGGAAGAACTTCTAATATACTAAAAACCTTCAATTCCTTGGCTGTATCTCTCTTGTCTTGTTTTACATCCATCTCTCTAATCCAAGTAAGCATGTTGCTGGCCTTTTTAGAATGTCTGTTCATCACTTGTTAATCTCCCACTTACTCTGTCTGTCTGTCTGTGTGCGCGTGCAAAAAGCCAAGGTTTCCTCTCAGCCGAAAAAAGACATCAGCAGTCAGATCATAGAGAGCTCTTTCGTCTTAGACCCCATGTGGTGGCAATTGATGAGACAGTGTGTGCACATGTGTGTAGAAAGAACCGTTGTCCCCCTGTGTGCATGTGTTCATCTTTTTCCATATAAACTCCATCCGGTTGAAACAACAATAGTGTGTCAATTTTCGGTCTAGTGGTGTGTATTTGGGACTTGCTCATCTAAATCAGGCAGGATTTCCACTTATTCACACTCTGATCCTTCTGCTGGTCATCAGTGCCATTGCATCAGGGGTCTTTCTGAATGCCTATCCGTATCTTTTCCATCTACACTGTCAATACTCTTGTCTTTGCTTTCTCTTATCTCATAGGTTTTGCACATTCCATATAATCTATGTTGTAAGATAAACAGCGTCTGATGCTTGTATTTGTTTGTGTCTGCCAATTGGGATAAAACACTGTCTGATGTCTTTCTTTGTTTCATGTTGCAGACAATGCGGCTACAGCAAAGCTTCTCAAGAGGGAGACGAGGAACTTTACTTCCAATGTAAGTGACAACGTTAACTCTCCGGACAGTATATTGTGTGTATGTGTGCGAGGGCGTGTGCGTGCGCGCGTTTGTTTAAAAATGTATTATTCGTCAAATACTTTGAACACATTTCAAAACATTGCAAAACTCAAGGGTATATCCTATGCTGATATAGAAATGATTTTACATGCCTTTGTTTCCTTTAGATTATTGTAATTCTTGTTTTACTTGCCTCAGTAAATCATGTGTGGATTGTTTATAATTGGTTCAGAATGCTGCTGCTTGGCTGCTGACAAAGTCAGGAAGGTCATGTCATATAACCCATACCCTGGCCTCATTGCACTGGCTGCCTGTTAGGATTAAGGATCCTGTTTAAGAATCTTCTAATTATTTACAGAGCCATCAACGGCCTACATTAGTGATCTGTTGCTCCCTTATGTTGTTAGCTGATCTTTGATGTCTTCAGATCAGGGCTTACTGGCCCTTCCCAGTTCTAAGCTGAAAACTAAAGGTGATAGAGCTTTTTGAACAGTTGCTCCAATACTGTGGAACGCTTTGCCTCATGTTTTAAAAGTGACTGTCCCTGCTAACATTTTTAAAAGAAGCTAAACATCTTTTTATACATATTTTTAGTCAGCCGTTTGTTTAACCACATTGTTGAATTTATTCCTAAGCATTTTATGCGTTTGTGTTTCACTGTAATTTATTGTGCTTTATTGTGCTTTTTATGATTATCGATTTATTATAATGTATTTATTTATTTTGCCCGTGAAGCACTTAGTGACTGTCTGTGATAAGTGCTTATAATAAACTTTATTTTTAAACTTTACTTAGTAGTAGTAGTAGTAGGAGTAATAGTACGATGTAGTGAAATTCAATCTCTGCATTTAACCCATCCTCAACATTAGGAGCAATAGACGGCCACACTCAGTGTCCGGGGAGCAATTTAGCATTGGGGGAAGAATCTGTCAATTAATGCTTCGTCTTTCCTAATCCATGTGATAGAATGTGTGTAATCACACACATATGTGCGTGCATTGCACATGCCTTTTGATGCGTTAAGCAGCACCACAGCATTAATTCTTAATTCTGATTGCATGCTTAGCCAACTCTGAGCACACTGACACACTCCATTAGGTGGTGTGTACGGGCTGAGTTTGATGACGAGAGATTGAAATCAGGAGGAGGGGAACGATAAAGAGCTGGAGACGGAGGGGAGGGAAGAAGGAGAAAGAGGGTAAAAGCTCCAGTACAATGCAGGCAGCAGTAAAGAGTGCTGAGAACAGACGTTAAATGTTGTTGTATATGTTGTTTTTTGGTTTTAAATGCTGCTTTTCTAAAACCCTTCTCAAAAAACTCCTAATAGGGTTTTTTGTTTGACAGGGACAGAATGGAAGTAGTTTGACATATCTCTTCCTGTTTGGGTGTAAGTGTGGATGTCAATGCTTTGCTAACGTGGTAGGTGTGTTTTTTTGTTTGTGTGTGTGTGTGTGTTTTGTGTGTGTGTGTGTGTGTGTGTGTGTGTGTGTGTGTGTGCGCGCTCAATTCCGTTGTTTAATTTCCCGGCATGCTGAGCCCTCTGGAGAGGTTTGGAGCACTATGCCTGATGAATAATGAGCTGAAGCCTTGCGTCTGGGAATTAAAGCTGCCCAAACAAAGACATGCCAGCATCTGACAAGCACGCAATACACATACACAACATTGTTTGGCCCGCTTTTCAAACATGGACACTCGCATAAATAGACAGAGACAGTTTTTTTTTATCCAACACATTCTCTTGAGTCCTATTCCTGTTCCGTGGCTGTGGAGTACAACATGCTCTGATGGCACTTCGGGTTTGCAGTGGAGTGTGTGGAGTAGTCAGTGTCTTTTAAGCCTGATTACATTTTTTTCTCTTCCCATCTGTTCGCCCCTAGACTCTTAAAAACACATTCCTCGACCATAGATTAGCACGGTAGGACAGGGTAAAAGAGAGAGTGAATAAATGAGTGTGTGATTAATAAAGTAGGAAAGAGTGAAGGGTGCAGTATGTGGGATAAGAGTCCGACCGTAAAGAGGTGAGTTGGCAGAGACCGAGAGACTCATCATGACTGACACTGCTCAGAACATTAGTTGTATGTTGGAGTATGTGACCTAGAAACATGCAATGGGGGGATGGATGGATAGAGGAACAGATCAAGACTCATCTGCATCTCCTTTAATAGACCACTCTTAGATATCATCCAGAGGGTGATAACATGTCAGAGAGAGACAGACACAGAAGGTGTCTGGAGAAATTACTGCTAGAAGATAATAAAGCCAGATGAAGAGTTTGTGGCCTTTTGTTTAGAATGAAAATATTTGGGGCTTGGCAAGCAAACTCTGTGGTCCACTAAAGATTAGGCAGCCAAGTGTGAATATGCTTCAGTTTCCCCTCAATCGCTCATGGCAGTGACAGTTAACCCTGAAACTAATCAGCAACAGAGCCAATGAAGCATGCACCGGTGTGTCATACGTGTATCTGAGCATTGCAGCTGTTTGCAGCTTGTTCATAAAATTGTTCATTTTATGAGGCATGTTAGCACCCCCTCATGTGCGCATTTGTGTTTGCGTGTTTGTGTGCGTGTGTGTGTGTGTGTGTGTGTGTGTGTGTGTGTGTGTGTGTGTGTGTGTGTACACAGTATGTACTGCACAGCAGGTTGTAAGCTGTACGTGTGTTTGAAAACCCTATTAGTCAGAAAAGAGCATTCGATCCTCCACTTAGCCCTGGCCTTGAAAAGAAAAGGTTTCATTTGCTTCATAATTGTGTGTATGTGTTTGTGTGTGTGTGCTAGTGCATGCATGTTTGTGGCTGTGTGTCTGTACACAACCATACCTGTGAGTGTGTTTGCACAAGCAAACGCGTGTGCGTGTGCGTGTGCGTGTGTGTGTGTGTGTGTGTGTGTGTGTGCGTGTGTTGGATCAATAAGCCGTTATGAGGCAGCCAGTTTAAGATCCCTCAAGGCGATCTAGAGCTGTAATCACATTTCAGAGCTTTGGCCCGGCTTTTTGGAAAACTACCAAGATTTTTGCCTGGTAGATTATCCTTAAAATGTGATAAGAAGGGTCAAAGGTCAATTAATTGAGAACAATAGTCCATTGGTTAATGGTGATTGGTTATCTGCTGGCCTATTTATTTGCTAGTATTTATTGTTCGGTAAATACATTTGGCAGTTGATGGAAAAAAAACACTTACTGAAACCAGGTAGTGCTTTTGTTTGTTGTGTACAGTCAAACAGTTGGGGTCAATATTACTTGCTGTTTTAAATGTCAGCTGGAATGTGCAACTGTTGTGTCTCATTAGTGTCACGGAAGAGATTTTCTAGAGGTCCTTAAAAGAAATTAGTCATGATGATCATTAATAATAACCTTCTTTTCTTTGCAGATTGCAAAGGGCAACATGAAATAATTTATGTGATTTGCATTTAGACTCTATTCTATTTTAACTGCTATTAAACCTAAAATACATCGCCTTTATACTTATTAGGTTGTTTATTTAATCTCACACATTATGGATAGAGGACAACCCTGTCCATCCATCTATCCATCTTCGACCGCTTATCGGGTCGCGGGGGCAGCAGCTCCAGCAGGGGACCCCAAACTTCCCTTTCCCGAGCCACATCAACCAGCT
>NC_048420.1:18583998-18598640 GCF_013103735.1 Etheostoma cragini | reverse complement strand
CCCTCCAGGATCCTTGCGAGAGTAAAGATCTGATCCGTTGTTCCACGACCAGGACGGAATCCGCATTGTTCCTCTTCAGTCCGAGGTTCGACTATCGGCCGAACCCTCCTTCCAACCCTGTAGGCATAGATTATCTCCAAAAAACACATTACCTTCAAACTGTCATTATTTAAACCCAAACCAATTTATAAATACATAAAAGGAAGCATTTTGTATCTTTTAAATGAAAAAAGTCCCTTTTAAAATAGTTATCTAAATAGGATTTTTTAATTTGGGGTTATGTTTGGTTATTATTACCACATATAACTGACTTAACGTGTCAAAGTGAGATGTTTAAAGTAGCCTTACAGTTATATTGGGGTTTGATAGAAGACAATGTTTCAGCCGTCTAAAGCACCAATGCTGAAACTGAGGTATTGATTTTAGTCTCTGGATCAAAGAGCAAGGGCTTCTTCCGAGACACAACATTCTGGTCAAATGTTCAACAATCATACAGAGAGAGAGAAATTCTTTGTTGAAGGAGGTAGAGATACCAATTTCTCCACTGACTGTAGTCTCAGTAGAGCCCAAAGTGATGCAGACATGAGCAATGTTTTGCTTTGTGTTGAAAGAGAGGTACTATCAAGGCAACAGCCCTTTGTGCTTACAAAAACAGCTGGCTAGCTATCTGTATTTATCTGCTTATACACAGTTAAATGGTATATGTCTCCTTTTATCTATTTTGTGTCTTATGTGGACATTTTGCTGCTGGGAGTCCAGACGTTTATCTTTTAATGTGTTTCTTTCTGCAGACAAACATGTTGTTGATCAAGAATTAAGTGTTGCGGTCCTGATGAAGTAATGGACAATGGAAATTCTTGCTTCATCAGTACGCTTCTAAATTCATATTTGTGAGGTATGTTTTAAATTCTATGTTTGTGTGTTCAGTTAAGATCCCAACGCGTAGGACCTACATTGACCCCGAGACCTGCGAGGACCTGCTGCAGGCCGTGCATGCATTTGCCAAGGAGCTGGACAACTCAAGCATCAAGATAGAAAGAATTGTGCACACAGGTATGTGATTGTACCAAGCAGAATTGTTGCACATTGCAACTGTTTGACGTTGCTGTTTTTAAAAAGGGATACTTCAAGGATTTAGTATTCAAAGGAGCCAAGGCATCAAGAGTGTTAGTGTTTGGTATGGGTAAAGCTCCTGATACACTAGACTCTACATTTCCCAGAAGGCAACATTTGTTAGACACTCCCAGCATGGTAAATTCTAACGTTTTTTTAAACTCCACATCCCAAGACCATAAAGCAAAAGTCTTAAGCCCAATCCAAGCCCAATTTCAGACTTCAAAAGGCCCTTCTCAGAGCCACAGAAGTCATTTTACAGGCTGAGCAGTACTCCTTGGGACGAGTAAAATGATCTTCATGTGTAAACTTGGTGGAATGCACCTTTATATTTACAGCAGATCATAAGCACCTTTTTAGGTATATAAATATTTAATAAATATGGAGTGCATGGCACAGTAGAAATGATGTACATTTTTTATTTTCTTTAACCGAAGCAAAATAACATGAGGCAAAGGCAGCAGAGTAGTGACTATCAACGGCTGCAGTAACCATGAGGCAACTGAATTGTTTGCCCTTTCCCTCAACCTGCCTTGAGAAGAATTGTAGAAACCAGTTCAATCAGTCTAGTGACTTACTGATCTGCCGAAATCGAGCTTCACTGTTTGCCTTTTCTGCACTTGATGTTCCACTGTTTCACCTGCACCCTACCCCATCTTTGATCTCTCTTTGATCCCTTTGTATTTCATGTCTCTCTCTCTGCCTCAGTAGTGTCTATTCATTTGCGTCATCTCTCTACTTGTATTTTTCCACCTGATTCTGCACCAACCTGATTCCCCCCCTCTTTAACTCCCACTCATTCCTTCTGACTTTCTTTCAATCTTTGCACAGATATTACACATGCAAGACCCTGCTCTGTTCTTTTCCTGCTTTCTCTCTGGTTGTCAGCAATCAATACGAATCATGACCTCTGTTTGTCTGTCTCCCCCTACAGGCGACTTTGGGGAGGTGTGTCGGGGCTGCCTTAAACTGCCCAGTAAGAGAGAGCTGCCGGTGGCCATAAAGACGTTAAGGGCCGGCTGCTCTGACAAACAGCGCCGCTCGTTTCACAGTGAGGCCGGCATCCTGGGGCAGTTTGACCATGCCAACATCATCCGACTGGAGGGCGTCATCACAACGGGTAAGAAGGATGAGGAGGGAGATAAAGCAAAAAGCTGAAGGTGAATAGCAGTTTGGGAGGAAGGCGAGAAGATGAAGATGAAAAGAAGGGGAAAAATCCTGGGTATCCAAGGATCAAAGGAGGAATGGGATCACCTTCAGTCATAAAGGGGTCCATTACCTAGGAGGAAGGAATGGGAAAAGGGAAGCAAGGCTGTAGGGAAGCAGAATGGGGTAAACAAGCGAATTGGAATTTGACCATTTCAATATCACACGTGCAGAGGGGGTCACTTCTTCTGGTACTATGGAGACAGATGGGACGAAAACTGTAAGAGGAGCATGGACAGGAGAATAGAGGTTTGGAAAGATCACTGAGATACTCCAACAACTTTAATATCACACACGCGGAGGGGGTCAACGGTCACAGCCAAGAGGGGCGGGACAGGAGGATGGATAAGAAGAAAAGGTTGAAGAGTAGACGGCAGGGTAGGGGTTTGATGGCGTATGCTAGCAGCAGCTGAGCTACATCAAGGCCCATTTTCCGCTGACAGATAGCAATTGAGGTCCTAGAGCGAAAACAGGATGGAAGAAGCAGGGAAGAAGAAAAAAAACTTGAAGGGAGGATACGGAGAAAAGAGACATGAGAGACAGAGAAGATGAGGTAGAGGTTAATGGGAATGGCAGGTGAAGGGAGAAGCTTTAAAGAGTTTGTGAAGTTTGTGTTATTGCTACAGTTATGCTCTGTGTGTGTGTGTGTGTGTGTGTGTGTGTGTGTGTGTGTGTGTGTGTGTGTGTGTGTGTGTGTGTGTGTGTGTGTGTGGGCACAGTGCCTGAACACACTCTGTGCTCAGTAGGATGGCAGCAGATGTGCAGGGTACAGTAATTGGTGCTAGAGACCCAGCGGGGCACTGAGATCCACTCCAATCTCTCCCACCATCACGCGCACACACACACGGACACACACATTCACACACGTGCATGCTCCCTCACACACATCCAAAGGCTGTCCCATATGCTCACTTTTCCTTTCACTATCATTGACACACACACACACACACACACACACACACACACACACACCTGCTTGCTTGGTTCCTCACTTGGCATGAAATCACACATCCATGCACACAAACATTACACACACCCACATACTGTTAGAGTACAAATCACCTTCCCTACATCACTTAGCCCCCCTGTTGTTAACTTTAGAAAAGATTACACTGTTTCGACTTTTTGACGTTACAACAGGAGTTTTTGGAACTGTTTAGATCACAAGAGTTGGTAACTATGCTAAGGGACTGTTTGGTATTTATGGAATATATATATATATATATCAAATATATATATATGAAAAAAATATATATGATAAATATATGTATCAAAATGAATAGTACCCGTTCCAATAATTTAATAATTTAAACCTCAAACCTTTAAAACTCAAATCAATTCTTTCATGTTTTAAAAGAAAATCTTAATATATAAAATCCAGCTCTCAGATTAATCATCTTAAATGTCATGGAGTAGAAGTATAAAGCTGCATAAAATGGAAATACTCTTGATGAAAATACCGCAAAATTGGACATAAGTTCAGCAGTAGAGTAAATGTACGGATCTTATTTCCACCACTGATTATAGAAATTGCAATAGGTGGATTTGTTACCTCCTGGGAGTAATTTCACAAGCAACATCTCAGGATAGGAACTGCTAACACCTCCTTCGCTCAACCATTGGTAGGCAGATCCACAAGCTGTTGATCCAATCCACTGTTGTTAATATTTAAACACACACACAGGTCTACTAGGTAGCTTTATCAAGTCTGATTGGCTGTGATGATGTCTGTCCTCAGTTTCTTTATGGACAAGACACAATGTGATATTTGTCCCACTTAGAGACGAGAAGTAACAAAGAACAAATGTACTCAAGTAGATTTTTTCAGATATTTTTACTTTACTATCTACATTTTAACACGAATATCCATACTTTCTAGTCCTTACATTTAACATAATTGGCTCATTACTTTAGCTCCAAATAATTTCAGTGGAGTTACCTATATTATTTTTGATTCATCAATACCGAAATCAATCTTATTAGTTGGATGGGAATATACTTTTGCACTTGATGCACCACTACACACGACTCAACAGATTTGGCGCCATCCATTTGTGTCAATTCATTGCGGCTTGATGGCGGTAACTAGCACGTAGTAGTATGGCCGGCAACATGATTTAAAAGAAGTAAACGGACATTCCAGAGATTCAGCAAACGAGCAGAAAGACAATCCCAATCCTCCTCGACGTTATCGGAGAGAGATGTTTGAGATCAAGAATGACACCTGGCCAATGTGTTGCATAACTCTAAAAGTATGGGTATAATTATATAAATAAATTAATTAATTATGATATAATTAATATCTGTTTAGTAATTCCTATTTTATCCTTTATTTTATTTCCAGAAGCCATATTAGAGCACACACACATACGTGTACATTCCTTTCAATGTTAAGGGAAAGATTAAAAACGGGAAACTGGATCTGTGAATTCTCACAGAATTACTACTGAATTCATATCTTGCTTCTCAGTCAGAATCTTATTAACCTGGAGTCCAAGTCTCTGTCACAATAATCATATATGTGATGTTTTAGACCTGTTGGCAGAAAAATGGTTGTCATTCGCAAGGCTACTTTTATTTTAATACTTTAAGTACACTTCCAAGCCTGTACTTTGTTACTTTAACTTGACTAAAGACGTTAAATCAGTACTTCTACTTTTACCAGAGTATTTTCTAACACTTCTATCTGTAGTTGGAGTTGAGTATGGGAAGTGAGTATTTTTATCATCTCTGGTCCATCTCAACAAGTAGATATTCCAGTTTGCATCATCTGCTTTGGCAACCTGATTGAGTCCATAAAAGTCAAAACAGGTAACAGTTTTTCCACTCATTGTTTTAAATTCAAATTGTGACTTACAAGTGTGTATAACTTTAAATAAATGTGTGTGGAAAAGTAGAAAGCACTCAGTTTTAACTCGCTCCCTCCCTTCCTCCCTTTGCATTTCTGTTAGACATCCTCTGAAATACAATGTTTTTAGTGGGTCACCACATAAAACAAGTTTAATCCTTTTAAATAGGTCCTTGTTTGTAGCTAAATGTATCTGTCATCCGAGCCCTGTGCAACTCACCAACACACAGTTCAACCCCAGATTCACTCTCCAACTCGCATTAATTACATGATGGCTCCAGTATTATGTCGGTGTCTCAGTAATTACTCACAGTTCCCTTGTGTTGTAAGTAACCTTTACAAATAGTTTCCTGAAAGCCCAGTAATACTGGCAAACCTTTAATTTCGGATATTACAATGCTAAGTTATTATTTTTGTAATGTCTCTGCAAAAACTGTCAATACTGAGAGCATATCGCATTCATGTTTTTTTGAATTTGTAGTGTTTTACATATCTATGGAGGTTTATTTTGCTCTCTCAAGTGCCCATAATCCACTCCTCCTTTCTCCTTGTTTCCTCTCTACTCCAGCTACTGCAGTCTCATTTTCCTCTCTGTGCACTTCTTAGCACTGCTGGATCCCTGCCATCTGCGCCTGGCCACAGTGTGTATGTGTGTGAGCATGCATGCATCTGTTGTGCGTGTGTGTAGTGTATACCCGGACCATGTTGGTCTGTGTGTATAGGCGTGCACAGATTGTGCAAGCGTTTGAGGGTCGTTAAACTTGCTGAGACAGCTGGGGCAACACACAGATTCTCGTGGCTTCACCACAGTTCACTGGATGAGGAATGGCTTTGCACAATGCCTGCCACGCTGCCAAGTGGACTAGACTCACTTTATTCTCTACCTCCGTCCCGTTCTGTGTCTCTATTACCTCTCTTATTTTCTTTTGCCCCTCAATTTTCTCTATTTTACCCCAATTTCACATATTCATACTCGCTCCTGTCTTGAACTTTGTCTTTCTCCAGGTAACACCATGATGATTATAGTGGAGAGCATGTCTAACGGAGCCTTAGATTCCTTCCTTAGGGTAAGTTCATTGTGTGTAATTTGTATGCCTGTTAATGCATTTATCTTCAAATTGACATGCAGATGTGTTTGCTCATCGTCTAGTAACAAATGGAAGCTTCATCATTGCCTTCTGTTTTGGAGCATGTTTTTGAACAAGGCATTTTGTTGTAATGATCCTGAATTCACCATTATTATACAGTGAAGTCCTAGGGCATCAAAACTGTGCTTATTACAGTAATAAGGAGAACGTACAATAATTAGCAGCACAAGTGTTTCTGGTTAAAGATACTGTAAGCTCCTGTACATTCTTATCGTGCCCCTCTGTTGATTTGTGGTTTATAAGGCCATGAATTAATGGCCTATTTGTTTTTATTCTCCAAATAAAGTTATTCAGCTCAGTGAGCACAACATTGTACTGTAGTAACACCGTTTTTGGATCACCGCTGTTGCACAACTTATATTTCACCCTCTTCTTTCATTTCCTTTTCCATTCACATCCTCCCTGTTCTCCTTTCCATCTCTTTTCTTCACATAACCTCAGAAACATGAAGGTCAGTTGAGTGTAATGCAGTTGATGGATATGCTGACTGGTGTGGCATCGGGGATGAAGTATCTCACTGAAATGGGCTTCATCCACAAACGGCTGGCCGCACACAAGGTAAAGGAGCAGGTGGGAGGAGATGATAGAGGTGATGTATGTCACATGCTATTGCAAGTGTTTGCAGGTGGGATACAGAATGCAATTTGTCCTTGTCTGCAAACATCTTTGACAATCACTAGCCTGTAAGTTTTTTATTAAGAGCAGTACAAAAAGCTGAAATTGACATGACAACACTGGAAAAATCGTTTTGTTACATTCAGGTTTTCACTGTGTGTTATTTTCATAAAAAGAGCCTGTCTGTCCAGCTGCAAATGCAGTGGTCATGTTGTAGAAAAATGAAGAATCAAAACAATCAATTGTCCCTGGTGCTAAAAGAGCATTGCCCAACAGGGTGGTAAGAGCTCATACTGAGATTGCCTACTCTCTAAATGTAACCAATGCTAATCAGTGTTTCCCCCACCCTCAGGTGCTGGTTAACGCCAACCTGGGCTGCAAGATATCCGGCTTCAGACCTCTTCAAGAAGACAAGATAGAGGCCATCTACACCACACTGGTAAGAAAAAGCCATGGTGAAAACATAGACATGTGTGCTGCAACATGTACCTGTGATATTTGTAATGAGCTTTGGACCCAATGAGACTTTACACATGTTATGCCGGGTTCAGTTGAGGTCATATTAAGCTTTCAGAAAAAAAATATGTATGTATTTTATATATATGTATATATATTCTATTTTTTTTCAGGATATTTTTGGCTTCCACTCCTCTAAAGATTCTTTTGATCTACTTAAAATATGTTCAAAGCTGTTCAAAGAGAATATTAAAGCTTTACTTCTATGAACTCTCCTCACCTTTTTACCCCATGTCTACTTCTCTGGTTCTGTCCCGCAGCATGGAGGGAAGAGTGTGGTGCTGTGGACCGCTCCAGAGGCCATCCAGTACCATCGTTTCTCCTCGGCCTCAGATGTTTGGAGCTTCGGCATTGTCATGTGGGAGGTCATGTCCTATGGAGAGAGACCCTACTGGGATATGGGCAACCAGGATGTAAGTGTGTGGGTGTGAGCAGCTTAGAGATAAGAGTGTGCTTTCCATTAATCTCCCCAGTCATGTTCTTTATATTCCTCCCTCCCATTTTTTTTAATAGAATATCTGCACTTTACCCGTCTCCCTCTCTCTTTCTCCTCCCTCTATCAATGAACTTTGCATCCATGCCCAGCTTTGATCTTATTAAAAGAAAGCCAAGAAGCCACAGTACCTCTGAAAGCTTTTGCAGGGCCTAACTCCCCCTCTTTAAGTCTGCATCAGCTCCATGACCAATCCTGTTTTCTCTTAAGGACACATTGACCCCCTTCTAGTGGCCTCCGCCTGTCCATGGGGGCCATCCAGCGCTTAAAAGTGTTAAAAATCCTTCTGGAAAAAAATCCCTCTTTCAGGAAAACACTTGCTATTTGAGGGTTGAAGAGATTGTTCAGGCGATAGGACCCTGCAGCTTTTCACTAGAAATCTATAATTTCCAAGTCAATGTAGGTGGGTGCTCTGTTTTGCTGTCGTCACTCCTACTGCTTTGTCCTTCAACAAAATGTTATTTATATTCTGCTTTTTGAAGGGAGTCATGCTTCTCTAAAGTGCAGTTGAAAGCGTGATGCAAGTCTGCTAAAAAGATGAGAGGGCAGAATATTCTTTCCACGAATATTTCTTTTCAATGTTGACATCTCAGAGCATTAAGTCATCAATCAAGTCCAAAAGCTTCACCATGCTAATGCCCTTTCAAATGGCAGGTCATCAGAATACAATGTCTACACTTTATGCAGGCAGGTGCATACTTATAAAGCAACGGATTATTAGCATGTTTCATTTTTGAATGTCCAAAATTAATATGCATGAGTTATTCAGCAGGCACAAGTTAGCTTGCTTTTTGAGCCTTTTTACAAAGCAAGAGAAAGTTTCCTCTCAGCTTAGTCCATATTATCAAACTTTCCAATTGAAAGGGCAAAGGTCAAGCTTGTAGAGCGCCGGGGATATTAATCCACTTTAAATTGATACATTATATCAGAACAGAATTGTTGGTCCGCCTGTTCACCTGTGATCCATAGTGCCCTTTACCTACCGGCTTTGATTAAATGGAAAATGTCAAACGCTGAAAAGCATTTCATGAATGCTCTTTAGTGAGATAGGGCCTTAAGGGGCGGAGAGGATGGTGGAGTGGGGCGGCGGGTGTTTAGGTAGAGAGAAGAAAGAGTGTTTTAGGAAATAATGCCGCTGATGGATGTCATTTTTCTTATTATAGCCTGACTATTTCCTCCTTTCAGGAGATTGTATTTCTTAGAGGGATACAGGAGGAGGACGTATCGATGAGTGAATACCTTTGTGAGGTGTTATAGTGAATGGCTTTTAAATCGGGCCAGCATTAGTTTGATGAAGGAGCGACAAACATTGAGGATGTCTGAAGGGATGCTTTCATGATCTGTTATTTGAAGAGAGTGAGGTTTCATAGAGCTAGATGAAAAATGTTGAGCTCAGATAAATCATTTTCTAGGACTCATTGTATTTAGTAGCCTATCTTTTAGAGTGGGTCAGGTATAAGAACATACTGGCTCTTCTGGTCTGCGTATTACATCTCTGCATTCTTTTTTTAATTTACAGGCCTACATCATATTGTATTACTGGGAAATTAAAATGTTATAATACATTTTCTGCTGACAGGAGCCCAACTATTGGTACCCCATCAAATAGCCTGTGAAGTGACACTGAGACATTGAATATGCTGTTAAGTGACCTTTCAATCCACAGGCAAAGTCAGTCAGATTTTGCATTGTTCCGTTTTTGCAAGGGCACCTTCTTCTCTGTTTCTCTCTACCTGGCTCGACCACACTTTATGTTGCTGCCTCTTCATTGTATGGTTACATTTCTATTAGTAGTCTTAGTCAATACATTACTGCAGACTTATAGCACATTTTGTTTAGGTTGGCAGTATCTCTGTGAAATTCTGTTGATTTTGCACTCGGTGCTGGCTAGCTCGGTCACCTTAAAGGATGCTGCCTCAAAATAAGTGAAGTTACCAAAAAGCAAAACAACGCAGAGCAACAACGTTGTAGGTGTTGTAATTAGTGACAACAGAAAATGAAAGCACCAGCACTTTTCTACTTATTTATCCAAGTAGGACATGTACTGTCCAAAGGATTCAATTCTTTGCATCTAAGCCACTGTAAAGTAAGTAGAAAGGTTTGAAATACAAAATCTACTTTTATTTATTTTTTAAAGATTAGTTTTGGGCATTTTAGGCCTTTATTTTGATAGGACAGCTTAGACTTGTAAGGTGAGAGAAAAGGAGAGAATTACATGCAGCAAAAGGCCACAGGTCGGCGTCAAACCTGCAGCCGCTGTGTCAAGAAGTAAACCTCTATATATGGGTGCCCGCTCTACAAGGTGAGCCAACCAGGCGCCATTCTCATTCGCTTCCCCTGCCTTGCCCTAACAGTCACAAAATTACAATATAAGTACTGGAAAATCAAAACACTATCTCTGGACTTTGTTACCTGATTTAATTGTTTTACTTCTTCTGCATGTCTCGTAGGTGATCAAGGCCATTGAGGATGGTTTCAGGCTGCCGGCTCCAGTTAACTGCCCTCCACATCTCCATCAGCTGATGCTGGACTGTTGGCAGAAGGAGAGGACAGAGAGGCCCAACTTCAGCCAGATCCACTCAGCCCTCAGCAAGAGCATTCGCTCCCCTGATGGTATTGGTTCCTCCACATTGGCACGCAGGTACCGTCTGGTAACATATTGGCTCAGTGAATGGATGGCATACATTAAGTTGTACAAACGTCCTATCTCCACGGAATCAACCTTATTTCTTCTCCTCTAGAACCCTGAGTTCATCCATTACGCTAGCAGAGAGACCGTTGCCCTCCTTCCCATCCTTTAACTCGGTGGGAGAGTGGCTGGACGCAGTGGACATGGGCCGATACAAGGACAACTTCACAGCTGCAGGATACTGCTACTTGGAGTCTGTTGCGCGAATGACTGTACAGTAAGTTTATACATATGTAAACATATATATATAACTCTGTCTCAGTGACTTTGCGGTTCCTGTTTTATAGGGGTGGCTATGTGAGATAATAAAAGAATAGATCAATAAAGCAATATTTGCATGATGAAATAAATTACTTGGGGGACAATGTATTTTAATTTATTGGTTATTTTTATTATTCTTAAAAAAAATCTATTCTGATAATTGATTAGTTATTTGTCATTTTTACAGCAGAAATCACACATCTTAACAGGTTCTAGCATCTCCTTTTTGTCCATATGCTTCTTTTTCTCTTATGTAATGAATTGAATAGTTTTAGAACATGCTTTACTATGACTTTTTTATGACATACTATGGAAGTTTTTAGAGGCTTTAGAATAGGTAGTGTATGATTATTAGAAGCATATTTCATTGTGGTCATGGAGTCAATAACCCCAGCCAATGATATAGTGTCCAATACATTTTCTCCTTTTTTTCCACAGAGATGTACTGAGCCTTGGCATCACTTCCCTTGAGCACCAGAAGCTGATACTGGCTGCAATCCAGACCCTCAGAGCCCAGGTCATCCAAATGCACGGCCGCGGTGTGCAGGTCTAAAAAACAGTTGACGCGCCTACACTCACAGTGCTGCTGCAGACCCACATGTGCAGATGGATGATGAGGTGGAGAAAAGGAGAGAGAGAGAGCTCTTCCAAACTGAAGGAAAGATAAACATATCTTTCAGCTAACTGCACTCTATCTACTCCACCTTCCCACACATCCTCATGCCTTCTTCGACTCCTTCCTTCCTTTTTTCTATGAATCCCCTCAGAGACGAGCACGGTTCCTGTCGCAATTGGGGGATTGCAGAGGAGTGATTTCACCTGACTTTTTTTGTGACCTTAATCTGCACTTCAATAACGGTGTCCGCTCCATCTCACTGGTTCTGGATCAGTGCGTAAATGACAAAGAAAATATTGTCTCTTGCAGGACAGGCTCTGTCTGAAGCTGACCTATAAGCTGCAGGAGGAGGCACAGATGTACTACGCTGCAAACACACTGGTTACGAACTAGTGCTCAAAACAACATTCACATTTTGGGTGGAATTTCCCTTTACCACAACATTGATTCACTCAGAACAATATGTCGTCAAAGCCAGGGAGTATTTTACTGACCTTGGATCAAATTCCTTTCCCCCCCAGAACTGGCACCGCTTATTTTACAAACAGAAACTGATCTACTACGCCGATGAAAGATCATATCATTGTACGTCAGAGCTGATTTCTGAAGACGGCTGCAGTAGATTAAGAAGATTGTGCTGTCCCATGTCAAGTGTCTAGTAAATGTGAGGTTAGAAGAGTTTGTTGAGGCCTCAAAAGAGGCTAAACAAACACAACTGACAGTATAGAACAGTATATAAAGTGTGCTGATGGAAAAACACAGCTACAGTAGGTTATGGTTGATGATTGAGGAACTTCAACCTGTTTCTTTTCTTTCGGGCTACTGATGGTTAAACAAAAGCTGCAGGATACTAAAGATACAATTGTAAAGGGAGAAAACGTGTTTGATTGTTCATGAATTTCTTGTATGTTGCTGTCTATTTCTCTACTATCAATCATAGTTTCTTTGTCTTATCTGTCTTTTCTCTTTTTATTTTTGCATTTAGAAACATTGATTGTTCCCCTTTGCCCTGCTCACTGGCATCTCAGTAACAGAATCCTCCTCTCTAAAGCCTCTCTCACCACCATGTTTACTACTCTGCATAGAGCATGGGTCAACTCTGGAAGATGGCCCGTTTCGGATATTTATCCATATTTATTTATGTTTATAGACTGTAACACTGCCTCCGCAGAAAAGAGGTTAGGATGATTTATTTAACTTATAGTATTTAAAAAAATAAAATAAAAGTTAAGCCAAGCAGTTGTGTTCTCTTGTTTGGTTTCTTTTTTGTTGATTTATTATACAACTTAGTTTAGAGTGAGAGGAACACTGGAGTGTTTTTACTGTCAGCACACATAATCTGTGTATTCTCGCCAACACTGGAGTTGGTACAGTTACATTTGGGTCCATTGTAATTGGATTTGCTGTATACATTACAGATGTGTGTTGCAGTATGGATACAGTATTACGGAATGTCATATGGACTTTTTTTTTCTCATTGTAGCTGTTGGATTATCATGTTGAATTTTATGTTGCTGTTTATATCATGCTCTGCCATACTAATTGGTAGCACTTGTTTTCCCAGATAACTCCCAGAATTCTCTCTGTACAGTGATCTGCCCCTCGCCTTTTCTCTCCTATTACAATACAGGAGACTTGAAGGAGGAAGTTTATCGGGGCATTATTAGATAATCATACATTTTCGACTTGAATATTGTAACTGCTTTGTATTTGGTACAAAATTAGTTTTTGGGTTCTTTCTCCTTGTACTTTACTCTCCGTAAAACGTTTTGTCGATAGATGTTATCACACACATGTTGACATATCTGAAGAAACACTCCCTGATGGTCCCTGAAAACCCCTGAAACGCACACATACACACACAAAACTAAAAAGACACACACGCCGTCACTAACACAACAAACTGGACCTAGTCACCAAAATGAATGAAACTCAAGTTGTTTCCACTCTCTGTTACTGTGACCATTACAATATATGTTTAATACTGTAAATATGTATTTGAAAATGCTAAATCTATTTTTATAATTTGTTTGAGAAACAATGTGTTGAATATAATATCTGCTCACTGTGTAAGGGTTTTATTTGTTTGAATTTAGGGCCAAAGCCAAGATACTGGTGTTTGGAATACAAAACTGAAAAATTGTTTCTTTTATTTGTTAGTTTTTTGATGATTTATACCTGTTAGAAGAAAATCTGATGGCTGTTGCAATATTAAAACGTGTTATAAAAAAATCTCTAACACAACCAAATGTTTTTTCTCCTTGTCTTGTATTTGTGGATTGGATGTTAACCTCAAAACTCAATTCTCATTATAGTCAGACCGATTTCTTTTTTGGTCAATAACAATATCTAACAATTTAGGAAAAAACTATTATTTTAGCTAATAGAATTTATTTTCATGAACGCAACGATTTGGACAAGTGAACACAACTTTTCAGTGATCTCTAGTCAACAAACTACTGTATATATATATCAAAATTATCCCAAATATCTTGGCTGAAGTTTTCTCGTACATACAGGCAGGGCTGTAGTACCGGACTCGAGTCTGGACTCAAGACCGTTTTTCTATGGACTCGGCCACTGGTCTTGCCCAATGTGACTTTTGGTCTCGACCAAGTCCAGCTGTCTTTATTATGTTGATGATAATATTGGAGGGAAAGTTAAACACAGTTCAGGGGGGATATTGTTCAGCTTTGTACAAGTTTAGACAGCTAGCTAACGCTATGCCAATGTTTGCTAATGTTAGCGCACTAGCGTTAGCCTAGCTTACTAACGCTGGGTAAATATTATAGCTTCCTTCGGAGTTTCCTATATCTGAGTCCACGTTGTCAACATAAGACCTGTGGCGTTGGTTTGAGCGTTAGTTTGAGCCATAATGTATTACATGAAATAAGCTTTGCGCCTACGAGGTGGGTGGGTTCTATTTCGTATAGGCTTCGCCCTCTAAGGGCTACGCTTTTGGGTTTATCCCTTCGCGCATGCGCAGTCGTCAAGATTTTCTTTCCCGCCCTTGCGTCCAGCACGGGCCTCATCTACGTCCGCATTTACTGTATACGTACACAGCGGACCCGTTGTTCGTCTCCCACTTTTTCTTCACTTACACAGTACAAAGACAAGAATTTCCAGCGGTGCTCGTG
>NC_048420.1:18579627-18583898 GCF_013103735.1 Etheostoma cragini | reverse complement strand
CCCCCTCCTGGGGGGGATTGGGTCAACTTATGGATCCATATATGGATTGGGATAACATAATCGGAGGAACATATGCTTTTCCTCCGATTCCTCGCCTTCTAGAGCGCATCCAGGAGGAGGATCTGCACGAGTGCGTCCTGGTTCCCGACCCTTGATCAGCTGCTGGTGGCTCCCCCCCTCTAACAAATTCCGTGTCAGGGAGACGCACTGTCGCAGCTGAACAGCGCGATCTGTCAACCCCTAGTGATAACCCAGAGACTTTTTGGGCTGGTTGCTGAGCGGGAACGCTGACAGAGACTAGGCTTCCCCCCTGCTGTGGTGCGCACCATCCAGGGCTCCATACGGTCCTCCCTCAGGCGTCCCTTGCAGGATCAATCACGCACAATTCCCATTACTCATTGAACTACTGCCATTATATAGCGGGCCTTATGAACTTTTCAGGCCGTGACATTAGCATGGCAGGCTTTATCAGAAGAATGACTCTGATTGAGCCTCTGTACATTGTTGTTGGGAAAATTTGGTATATTTTCGGCTTGTGGGCCCTGTGCCGCAGGTGGCATTGACTACATCAGCTTCGCCCTAACCCAATATTGTAGCCCTTAGAGGGAGAAGCCTATACGAAATAGAACGATAGTTACGTAGGTAACTCCAGATTCCAGGAGTATGGGCGTAGCTCTCTAAGGTCCGGGCCACCTGCTCATAGAACATTAGTTGAAGAAAAAGCTGATGTTTTGGGAGACAATCAACGGGTCCGCTGAGTACATATGCAGTAAATGCGGACGTAGTTGAGGCCTGTGCTGGACGCAAGGGCGGCAAAGAAAATCTTCACGACTGCGCATGCGCGAAGGGACAAACCCAATAGCTCACAGAATCTGGAGTTACCTACGTAACTATCGTTTTTGTTACGTTATAAAGCTAACTGGCTAAAGTTTGCCCGCTTGTATGCTACATTCATTGAGCAGCTGAACACAAGGAGAATGGGGTCTAAATGATAAACTTCCAATTATCCATCTACGCTTTAACTTCACTTCTAGTTGGAAAGAAATGAACCAGCCTAGAGAGCTCACTCAGTCGTCTAACCTGAAGGCAACCATGGCCTCTTGTACTACTTACTTATCTATGTGTTAGAAGGTTAATGCCCTATATCCTCTTATACAGAATTCAATTTGCCATTACCTCTCTTTGCCTACTTCTGTTGTTCATGGTTCTCTCTCTCTTCTCTACCTTCTGAACTTATTAAGCCTTTTTCTCCAGGATTGAGGTTATATTACTTACAGTTTTATTGCACAACGCCCACCTTCAGACTAGCGCTGAGCGTATGGGAAATTATTGTAAATGCAAATTAACTTAGTGTGGGATTGCAGTGGGCAACTGTGTGGGTGTGTAGAAGTGAGTGTGCTCATATGTGATTTAGTGGCTGATTGCATGGGTCAGTGTGTGTTCACAACACTTTGTATGTGCATATCGTGTGTGCAAATGTACTGCAAGTTTGATGACAGTCCATGGGCATACATTTGAGAATGAGATCTTTTTAGTTATCACATACTGTTGCAGCAGCAATCCATACTTTTTATATTAAATTCTTATTGGAGTTGCGTATTGGAATTTGAGACTTAATGAGTTTCATCTCAGAACCATCGCAGGCTGCAGCTTTCTAAACCTCCCACGCAATCTAACATCATCTCCTTAGCAGACCTCGGATGAGCAGCAAGTAAACTCCTGCTGCATTAACACTAGATCATCATGTATTTTTTAGGACATACTGTACCATTACTTTTTAATGAAATTTGTATGACATACTATTTTTATGACTTTTTTAATGACATACTATATTTATGACCTTTTTAATGACATACTACATTTATGACTTTTTTAATGACATACTAAACTATGACTTTTTTACATGTTTATGACATACTATACTATCAGCTTTTATGCATTTTCATGACACTACTATAACTTTTTTTACTTTAAAATTTGTATTACATGCTATGTTATGACTTTTATTAGTGCTATCAAACGATTAAAAATATTTAACCGCGATAAGTAGTTAACACGCAATTAATCGCAATTAATCACGCAGTTTTATCTATTCTAAATGTCCCTTGATTTCTTTTTGTCCCTTTACCTTTTTTCATTGTAATGCTCTTAACATGGAAAAGTAGATCCACTGTAGTGTTCAATTTTACACGTAACATTCTCACTTGGAGCAAATAATCTCTCAAACAATGTAACGCTTTCCTTTGATAAAAGGGGTAAAAATCCCTGATGAGGGGGTGGAGAATTCCCATCATCTCTGTGCTTGGCCATCAAGCTGTATTTCAGACTGGACGTGATGGGATGATAGCTCAGTTCACAACGACAAAACACACAGATCACCTTAGTCTTGTCAATTGAACATTTGGCCACTTTGAAAAAGTAAACATTCCATTTAGAATTTTTATTGGCATCTATTTTGGCGTCCTGCGCTTGCCACCCACTCAAAATGTAACCTCACTATTCTTTGGCCGGCTCGCAAGCCCAAACAAGTTTTTGGGGCGTGTATGTTGTTCAACATACTGTACAATTACTTTTTATCACTTTTCGACTTACTGTACTGGGTCTTTCTTCAACAAATTATACTATGACATTTATTATCAAATTTACTTTTTATCACATTTACATTTACTTTTTTTCAAGGTAAATGTGCTGTATTTATATAGCGCTTTTCCAGTCTTAACAACTGCTCAAAGCGCTTTTACATCTACAGGGAACATTCACCATTCACACACATTCATACACTGTGGCCGGGGCTGCCGTACAAGGTGCCACCTGCTCATCAGATAAACATTCACACACATTCACACTCCGATGCGCAGCACCGGGGGCAACTCGGGGTTCAGTGCCTTGCCCAAGGACACTTCGACAATGACTGCAGGGGCAGGGATTGAACCGCAAACCTTCCGATTGGCAGGCAACCACTCTACCACTGAGCCACAGCCGCCCGCTAAGTACTAAGGTACTGTTCTAAGACTATTTTTAACACTAACTACTATTACTTTGTTATTATTTTTTTGACATTTTACTGTTTACTTTGACATTTTACAACATACTTTACTTTTACTTTTTTTCAACATACTTTCCTATGACTTTTTTTCAACATACTATCCTATGACTTTTTTCGACATAACATACTATGAGTTTTTTCAACATACTATACTATGACTTTTTTTTCTGGTATGCTGCACTAAGCCTTTTTTCCGACACACTATACTCAGATTTTTTTATCAATATGCTATAGTAAACATTTTTTCCCAACATACTATACTATGACTTTTGTTCAACATGCTGTACTAAGCCTTTTTTTCCAATATGGGCCTACTATACTATGACTTTTTAAAAAGCTACTGTACATTTTATTGACATACTATACTATGACTTTTTTTGACATAGTATACTAAGACTTTTCAACCAAATTTGTTCAACATTCTAAACTCTGACTTTTTTCAACAAACTTTACTATGATTTTTTTGACTTGCTATACTAAGCTTTTTTTTTAAAATACTATCCTATTACTTTGTTTGCCATAACACACCATGAGTTTTTTGACATACTATACTATGACTTTTTAAATATGCTACACTAAGCCTTTTTCCGACACACTATACATTTTATTGACAGACTATACTATTACTTTTTTTGACTTAGTATACTATGACTTTTTACCAAATTGTTTCAACATTCTAAACTCTATTTTGTAAAAACTGTACTATGATTTTTATGACTTTTTTTCAACAATACTTGGACAATACTTTATTCACCCACAGTGGGGAAATTCCTTTGTTACAGTAGCATTCTCTACAATGAGAGCAAAAAACAAACCAACAAACAAACAAGTAAACACACAAGAAAAACATTAGACAATGAGCAGAAGGTAGACTGAAGTAAAGTGGCGTAAAATAAAGGTATTGTAAAGTAAAGTAAGGTTAACATAGTACAAAAAAAACAATATTGCAGTGTAAGTAAGTGACGTTAACATTAATTTGAATATGCAATTAAAGTAATAATGTAAAAGTAGGTAAACATAATATAAGTTATATTCACCTGTGACCATAAATAATATCCTGAAAAACAGTAACAGAACTACAACATTATCAATTAGTGCAGGTGTTGTAGAGACTGAGAGCGGCCGGGATGAATGACCTGCGGTACCACTCCTTACACCGTGGGTGTATCAGTCTGCTGCTGAAGGAGCTGCTCAGGGACCCCACAGTGTCATGTAGGGGGTGAGA